>NC_009304.2:206722-280557 GCF_000002845.2 Leishmania braziliensis MHOM/BR/75/M2904 | reverse complement strand
TCCCCCAAAAAAAAAGAAATGCGACGAGCGAACGAAGGGTTAGCGCCATCACGGACTGGAGGTGTGTGATTGGGGTCAGAGAAATATCCCTGTCTCTGCCAGTGAGCTGGAGAAGGAATAATTTAGGATCGGCGTGGTACCCAGTGAGTGCCCCCCTCCCCCATTCCTCCCTCTTCCGCTTGCTCTGTAGAGGTGTGCGAGACGACGCACAGGAACGTCTCCGAGGCACCTCAAGAACGTAAGAACAAGTCCGAGTGCGAGTACACCGCAGCGGCAAAGGGTGGAAGAGGCAGAGGACCAACACGGCAAGCAGCAGGGAAAAAAATAAAATGAACGAGTACTCCGATGTGGGTGTACATGTGTGCATGAAAGAGAGGGGGAGAGGGGGGAGGGGGGCAGTGAGTGAGAGAGAGGAGGACGAGGGCCACCAAAGACAGACAGAAAGAAGCGTGAAAGTGGACGAAAGAGACAACAACAACAACAAAGAAGGAAACAAATAATGGGAAGCAGCGCCAGCGAGCCGGCGACGCAGGGAAGAGGGGTGAGAGGGAGGGAGGGAAAAAAGAAAACAAAGCGCACACCACACGCAGCTACTCGACAGCACGCAGAGAGCAGAGGGGAAAGAAAGAGGGAGGGGGGATGGCCTATTGAATTGAGCACACACACACACACACTCACAGCAAACCTGCTACACCAACAGGCACCGAACAGCAGAGGACGATTGGGCACACGTGCCAGGTGACCAAGGACGATGCCTCAAACGAAAAGTGAGCGAAGACGGCACATGGCTTGGCTCCTGCTGAGCACGACAATGGCCCAATCCGATTCACCCACACTTTGACCTCTTGGAAACGGGGGGAGGGCGGGGCGCACTCGCGGACACAGACAACCAAATCAAGGAAAGCAGAATAATCCAACGATCTGCACACCTGTGCATGTGCCCAGATCACTAGACCCACTCTTCGCTTCGCTTTTTTCGGTGATTATGAGGATACAATAGGCCGCAGTCTTTCTCTCTCTCTCCGAGCGAGTATGCATGTTAGCAATAGCGAGTGAGTGGGAGTGCGAGTACGAGGGTAAGTATACTTTGTGCTGGCGTCAGCTGGCGGGCACAGAATCAGGCCCCTCGAGAACAGGAAGAAGGCAGAGAAGGTGCGGCGGTAAAGTATCACGCGATAGCAGGGTGATGTTACACCAGCTTGAAAGAATAAAGGGGGAGCGAAGTATGGGTGTGGGTGTGCGCGCGCGCGCGAGAGAGAGAGAGCGTCAGCGGAGAATGTGAAGAAGGCGAGACAGACAGGCAGAGGAAGCTGCAAGTGCTTGAAGAAGCACCGAGATAGGGAGGGGGAGGGGGAGGGGGAGGGGGAGAGCGCGCGCGCGAAACCAACACGAAACGAGAATGTGAATGGGCATGTGAGATTGCCTGTAAACTGGTGAAATAGAAACTTGCAGCACAAGAGCAAGAGGAGGAGGAGGGGAGGAGGGGGGAGGAGAAGAGAAGCTGCCTCTTGTCGGAGGGGCTGATGTGCGAACCCTCTATGTGCACGCTTGCTCTCTCCTTTATGCTTTGCACTGCTCGTCTGTCTCTCCATTTTTTTTTGTCCCCTTCTGCCCACGAGCGCCCGCTTTTCCTTTGTGTCAATGCGGTTGGCTTCGTCTTCATCAGCTGCCGTTTGGGCATACGCCTGTTCAGCGACTATGGCGGCAGCGGGCCACAAATTACGTCGGCCTCTTCTTCTCCCTTTTTTTCGTCCTTGCGCGCCAACTCGCCTTGCGGTGCTCCGTCAAACACTCCTTTCGCGGTGAGAAGCGCCAGCGTGCATGGGTGTAGGTGTGTGTGTGTGTGTGTGGGAGGAGGGGGAGGAGGGGGGTATGTGTTGCTCATGGAAACGGGGAGAAGAATTGAAGAGGATCATCACCATGGGTACACAGAAATTAGAGAAGGGAACAGATGAGAGGAGGGATGATACACATGTTTGCCGTTGCTCCCGCGTCTTTGCTTATCTTTCGCCCTTGCACTGTATGCATGCAAAGAAGCTACAGCGCACCTCCATAACCTCTCCTTATTTAGGAGAAGATTGGGGACAGAGCGAGAGCGAACAGGATAGTCGCGCATGCACACCTGTAGTGGGTTGAATGTTTCGTTGCATTTTTTTTTTTGCTCGCTGCCGTTAGTTCGCCAGGAAGAAGATGCGTCACAGCCGCTTCTCATTCACAAGTCTACCATGAAATGACCTTCACGGAGACACCTTTGCTTCTTCGTTGTGTTCGCTTCTCTTCGTGTCGCTCATGTGACTGATTTGCTCTACATGTATGTGTTCGACGGTGCTTTCCGGTGAGGTGGCTTCGCTCTCACGTCCGCTCTCCCTTCCCTTCTCCCTCCTCCCCCACACAGTGACAACAAGAGAAGGATGCGGCTGCCTCACAACGCACACGCTAACACGCATATGCTAGAAGGGGGGAGGGCGGGCGCATGTTTGTCCGAAGGAAGCGCTAAACAGGGAAGCGAAGAGGGGACGAAAAGTGAAGAGCAGAGAGAGATGGAGACGACCCTTGCAGCGATACATGTGCACTCACCTGCTAAAACGTATGCTCAAGAGCACTCGATACGTGTGCACACGCTCCCAGCATCTGAGAGAAAAACAGCAAAGGGAGAATAAAAGAGCGCAATTCAGTCCAGTAATGCGTCGCTCTCCCTCGCGCGCGCGCTCTCTCCTCAGCTTGTCCGTGCATGGGTGCGCCTCCCCTCTCCTCCTACAAAACGAGCGTCTCGGAAAGCAAAGCGCCAAAAGAGAGCAAGAGGAGGGGGAGGGAAGAGAAGAGAGCGTCGCGTCAAGACCGCACAGGCAAAGCGCATGCGCACAATAGAGGAAGGGGAGGGAGGGGGTGTGCAAGGAGATCACGATGGTGAACACAGAGCAAACGCGGCGAAATGAGGGTAGTGGGGCAAGAGGGAAGAGAGAAAGAGAGAGAGAGACGAGCACACGCACAAGGGTGTGAGGGAGGAAAGAGGGAGGGAAGGGGAAGGGGGAGGGGGGGACAAACAAGACGGTGGGAGACTGGCGAAAGAAAACGAAGAAGAAAAAGGAAACGCACAAACGACAACAAGGGATCGCCTCTCTGTGCGGACTGCCTGTGTATTATCAGAGTCGCCACGCAGGGCCCAGGGCAGCAACTGCAGGGAAACGAAAAAAAAAAAAAAAAAAAAAAACGAAAAAGCGAATCGTCAAACAGGCAACGGCTGGAGACGAAGAAATATGGGCAAAAAAGCGCACATCAGTACGGCAAACAAAAAAAAAAAGTGGTGGGGGGACGGGAGAGGGGGGGGGGGAGCACAATGAAATCGGCAAAGGCACTAAGAGCGAGAAAAACAAGCAAACAAGCCGGCAACAGGAGAGGGAAAGAGGCAAGGAGAGTACGCACTCATAGGTATACTGATGATCAACCGAAATTCAAAAATAGAGGGTGACACAAGTAAAAAATGAAGGAAGAGGGGCACGCACACACACACACGCATACGCATACGTTCCTGGAGTGATTTCAATGGTGGATAGCACATGCACAACCAGGCCATCTTTTTGTCAGCCTGTGCGGGTGTGCGTGTGCAAGCCTGGGTATATCTAAGGGGTCGTGCAAGGGCACCAACCAGAAGAGGGAAGAGCAAGACTGAGGTGAGAAAGGGGGTAGAAGGGGGGAGCGCAGAACGTCTCCGTCCACTTCTTTTCGGGCAGCCACCGACGGAAACGAAAAGGAAAGTGGAGAAGCAACTCGAAAGAGCGAAGACGAAAGAAGTGCGCTTAAAGTGGTGGAAGCCAAGAGGGCTGGAGCGTGGCTCGCCCTTTGTGTTCCCTCACGGCTTTCTCTCCTCCTCTTCCAAGAGAGTCGCAGCGCTGAGGCGCAGTTCAAAGAGGGGGAAGTTGCGGTGATGCCTGTACTGGGGGAAGGGGAGGGGGGCGCGGGGCATTATATCGCCTGCAGCTTCCAGATTATAGAGCCCACAGTGGCCCACGCGCACACACGACACCGCTGCACGCCGTCCGTTAGGCTAGGCTAAGATGGAGACGGCAAGCCGGCATGCCACCACGCACCCTTTGAAAAGTGAGAAAAGTGGAAGAGACGGAGCGGAGGTGAAAAACGAATCAGGCGACTTTGGGAAGACTGACGACAGAGAGGGAGGGGGAGAGAGGGAGACGGTCTCACTACGTTTGCCCCTCCCCCCGTCTGTCTTCGTGCGGTCTCCCTCTGCAGAAACCGAATACGCACCGCCACACACCTGCTGACGGACGAGGAGAAGGGAGGAGGCGAGAAACCTCTGAAAAGAACACACACACACACACACACACAAGAGAGAGAAAGAGAGAGACGAGAGAGCGGAAGCAGTGGACGCACGAGGCCACCCGATCAGAGTAGAACGGCATAGAGAGAGAGAGACAAAAGAGAAGGAAGGCGGCAGAGATGGGAAGTCGAAAACAAAAGACGGAGCACAGAGAAAGTGAGCGCGCAACCGACACGATCGCTGTGGGGGGTGCCTGCGTCTCCTTGGGCTCACATTTTTTGCGTCGATGGTGATTTGCGGATTGCTTGGGGGGGAGTGGCGTATATATGGCGGGTGTGCTCGAGGTTCGTCGCAGCAGCGCCCACACACGCCCATGTACTTTGGCCAGCGCTTCATTCAAAGGGCGAAAGGAAACGGGGAAAGAAGAGAGAGAGAGAGACGAGGCAGGAGTGGTGAAAGAGTGGCTTTTTATGCGAGCGCGCATGGGTGCGTGTGCGTGTCTAATTAGCCCCCGCCCCTCCTCCGCCTCCTCCTCTCTCCTTTTCGACTCCGTGAGGTTGTCTTGAAGGGACGTCCAGTAATCCCTCGTAGGCACGTGAGTGCGAGAAGGAAAATAAAATGGAGAGAGGATCAGCTGTGCTGGCGATTGAAGGGACGGAGTTTGGTGAATGGGTCACGATGGAGATGGGCTAGGGTAGGGTAGCGTGTGACACCATCAAGTGCAAAACAAGCTCGGTGTAGACGAAGCAAAAAGGCTAAATATGGAAAAAAAAGAAGGGAGCGAGAGGCAATGGCTAATATATATATATATGTGTGTGTGTGTGTGTGGGTGTGTGTATGCCCGTGTGGGCGTGCGAGGAGGAATGGTCAAACGATGGGGCAGGGCAGAGCGAACAAACAGGGGCACGAGTCGGGCTACCCACAGCCTCCACAAAGTGCAGCCGCAAGTACACGCGCACAAATATGCATGCGTTGAGGCGCACGCCCTCACAAGGCACCCATGCTTTTCCTTTCCAAGCCCTTTCAGCCCCTCCTCACCTTTGCTTCCACCGGTAATTCTCCCTCCACCCCCACCCTCTTCCGCTTCTCTGTTGTTTTCGTTTTTTTTTTTCGATTGTGCCTCGTGAAGGCGCTTGTGAAGGCGCTTGTGTATGCGCCCTCCCGTACTTTTCCGTTCGACCCTTTCCTTGCCTGTTTAACCACTTGCAGGTGCTTGAGGTAACGGTGCCGGAGCACTGCCTCGAACAAGAGGCGATGGGTAGAGGGCAAAGAGGGGGGGAGGGTATGATGAGACAGATGTGCACTGGCCAAAAAAAAAAAAAAGAAAAAAGAAAAGGGGGGAGAGCGAGCTCTGTGAGTGTGTGTCTCTGCATGAGGGTGTATATGAGCGCATGGACTTCACCTCGCTCCCCTCACCCTCCTCTTTTCCTTTTTTTCGTGGTCTCCTTTCATACGAATCGGATTTGCTAGAAAGAGAAAGAGAGAGGGGGGGGGGGGCTTGGATGAAACGGCGCTCAAAGATATGCGGTGTGTGGAGGGAATTACCTACACGCACCGCAGAAGAGTTACACTCCTGTTGCGTTATTCGGAGGGTAGGAGGAGGAGGAGGCGGCGTGTTCACAGACACCACAAGAGAAAGACAAGGGAACAAGGGGATGAGAGAAAGACAAGAATGCGTCCGGGGCTTCGGCAATGGTTTTCTCTCCCTTTTTTTTTCCCTGCGGTCATGTGTAGGAGTCTTTGTTGTCAGCACACGTAACATACTTGCGCACGCCATTCGCCTTGTTGTGTATTGCTTCGTCCTCTTCATGCGTGTGTGAGTGTTGTGGTTGTATGTGCGATTACGATGAGAAAGACAGCGTTGCACAGTGGATAAAAGTACGGTGTAGAGAGGAGAGGAGAGGGGAGGAGAGGAGAGAGGTATAGTCTCTTGACGCACTACGCAGTTCCAACCCTGAAGAGATCGAACACTCACACACACACACAAAAAGGAGGTAAATACGAAGAAACAAAGAAACGAAAGAGAAAGTTGGGTGCTGCGGGGGGGTGCGAGGCACACACGAGAGAATGAAGAGAGAAACGGCGAAGAAAGAAATGCAGATCAGCACCAACACAGCAGCAACGAGCATGACAGAGAGAAGGAGGGAGAGGGGAGAACACAAACGAAGCTTTAACAACAAGAAGAAGAGAAAAGAAGCGACGGAGGCACGCCAGCACCTCCATCACCACGCAACGGGAAGACAAATAATGTCAGCCCAGAGGGTAAACGCCCAGGGGCGCCAAGCGAAGGAAAGTGAGGGCTAAATAATCGACTCCCTCCCCACGGAACATCCATAAGACAGACCCAACAACGGACAAAGAAAAAAAAATGCCGACCCACTGGGCTATAGGCCACTCATGTAGTTCCGCACACAAGCGAGGGGGTGGGGGTGGGGGTGGATGGGGTGCATACAAGTGAGCGAAGAAAGCACGAACAGGACAGCGATGCGAAAGAGAAAAAGAGAAAGCGCACACACGCTCGGTGCATGGGCAAAACATAGCAGCGAAGGAGGAGGAGGATTCACAAGATACGAAAAGAGAAAAAAAAGGACGGAAGAAGACCCTCCAACGCAGAGGTACTTAAAGACCGAAACCGCAGAGGCGCAGGGGGGGGGCGCGAGGCAGAGAGACGCAGAGAGACAGAGAGAGGGGGGTGGGCATATGGGTACAGGATGCATAGAAATATGCGGAGAGAGAATAGCCGTGCATGTGCACGTACACACCCAAGGGGGGAGGGGATACATACGAGTCATTCGTTAGATTGCTATGTACCCCGCGTGTATACATGTGTTTCTCCGTAGAGGGGGAGAGCGAGAACGAGCGAAGGAGCGAGTCTCGTACGCATTCCTCCAAGGAGGGAGCGAAAGAAGAGCGAGAAAAAAAAAAGAAAGAGAGGAAGAACGGTGCTCATTCGGATGGAAACGCAAAATACGTCGGTACCTCAATCTGAGCAAAGAAAAAGGGGAGAGAAAAAGAAATAAATGAGAAATAACGAAGAATGAAGATCAAACCAACAAGCCTGGGGAAGTGGGGTGGGGGTGGGGGAGGTGAACAATGGAACCCCGCCCACGTACAGTGTAGTGGTAGGCATGTGCAACATCAAAGTGGATAACGAAAAAGAGCTCAACAAGGGGGAGGAAAGAGCGAGAAGAAATAACCTGGAACATCCATGTGAAGATGTATGCGGACAACGGAACGAGGAAAACACTCCCCGCCTCAAGACAGGAATGCAAGAAAAGGCTCCAAAAAGAAAGAGGCGAGGCAAGGGCTCAGGGAGAGAGGGGGAAGGGGGGGGAAGAAAAGAGGGACGGAAAGCGCGCACATGTACAGTCTTGAGACCCACTAAACAGAAAGCGCATATCTGTAGGAATACCCAGCGCGAGAGCAACAGCAAAGCGAAACGGAAAGGGGAACAAACAAACAAAGAAAAAAAAAGAGAGAGAGACACGATTGTGCATAGATGCACTTGGGGGTCGGCCTGCATAATAAATCGCCGCAGAGAAACGTACATGAGACCGAACATGGCACAGGCTGTGTCGCCCACTGGCACCAACCACACATGCACACCGTCAGAGGTCCTGGGGGCGGTGGAGCGCATACGGTTAGGAGCAAGCGTACGTTTGAAAAGGTCCTCAAAGACAAGTGTAGAAGAAAGAGAAAAAAAGGGGGGGAGACAAACGTGTGTGTTTTTTTTTTCGAGCACCAAAACGTAAAAAAAAAAAGAAAAAATGAGAGAGAAAAAAGGGGGCGCAAGAAGAGAGGCGAAGGCGGCCCTGCAAAAGGAGAAACGAATAATGCACACACACACACACACACACACACACACACACACACACACACACACACACCTATAAAGGAACGAAGGGACACGTGAAGAGAGAGATGGAAAAGAGTGACCGCAGGGTGCAGGAGGGAAAGTGGCAGCGTAGGTGGAGGGGGGAAGAGGGGAGTGTCACGACGTGCTTCAAGAAAAAGCAGATCACGCTACCTTGCGTACGATCACTGGTTCTCCGTTGGCTATCATAAATGTGCTTACTCATCTGTTGATTTTGTGGGGTGGTCTATGAATTACGCCGCGCTGCCTCGCTCGCTCTCTCTCTCTCACGCTCTAACTTGCCCGCTTTCCCTTCATGTTTTCAGATACTTGTCGCAGGGAGAGACGGAAGAGCGCATACGTCCTCGGGCAAGAGAGCGAGACAGAGAGGCAGGTACACGAGAAGGGCCATGATACACAGACAGGCTTCCATGACTGCATCGCACGGCAAGCGCAAAGTCGAAGAAAAAAAAGGAGCACGCGCACGCCTTCTCTCTTCGTGAGATGCACCTGACAATATGGGCGGTGTGCGCGAGAAGGATCAAAGGAAGAGGCACAGACACGCACGCACACGATGAAGGAGGAGGAGGAGGACGAGGGGGGGCTGCAGTCAACGCAGAAACAATACAAACAACAAAACACGAAAACTACTAATAATAATAAACATAACAAGACGTAATCCGCGGCGAAGGGGGAGCAATCAACGCGCGGGCAACGAGCCAGATGGCAGATGTTCCAGGCAGGAATGCAAAGCAAAATGAAAAGGGAGCGTGTGTGGGGGAGGGGGGGGGAGGGGCCTCTTCAGGAGAAAGAAGCGCAGTGCGAGCTATAGGAAAAAAAAGGACCCTTGCCGAATTCCTCGTCGCTTCTATGAAGGTGACAAAACACCAAAAATAAAGGAGAAAACGATGCTCATGTTTGGGCTGTTGCCTTCCGTAGCGGCAGAGCTGAGCCAACACCCCCATCACGAACGCGATAACACGAGAAGAGGAGCTGCGGGCTATGAGAGATCATCGGTATCATAGACAGAACGAGACAAACAAAGGAAAAACACACAAAAAAAAAAATAATAATAAAAAATAAAAGCGAGGACGACAGTGTATTGAGTGCGGGCGCGGATGCGCTTTCGCTACCAGTGCTCTTCACTCGAAAGAGAGGGAGAGGGAGGGCTAGAGGTTGGGCAGCGCGTGCTCATGAAGCTCTTCTTTTTTTTCCCCCGTATTGGTTCCCTGTTAATTGGGCAACCTCCACTCCGTGTGCCGTCCTTTCAGAATCCTCGCCGATTTTCAAACGCTGTTTGGTGTCAAGGGCGCTACTGCACTGCACTTGCTCGCGCTGTCAATAGTGGGGGGACCCAAGCTGAAAAGGGGGGAGGCATATACATCGAAAATGACGAAAAGGCGGCTGTAGTGCAACGCCATGTCCACCACAGCTCCTGTCTTACCCTTCTTTGGTCACCATGGAGCTGCGCCGTTGTGGTTATGCGCCATTTTCCCTCCCTGGCTCTTCATCGCGCGCGCGGTGGGGTATAATGTGCCCATCCATCGGTGTGCGCATCACACAAGAAAGGAGAAAAAAGCTCAACACTCCCCGCTCATCTGCTCCAATGCCCACATCGCAGCGCGGGCAAAGACCTCCTCGTCCTTCTCGGCACGAAGGACGGCCGACACGGAGGAAAATGGGAAGGCCGAGGTGAGCTGCGGAGACGTCGGGGTAGAGGCACCAGGCGTATCGGAAGCTCCATCAAGATCAAAGGTAGCAAGCGGCCACGCGCCACCATTGTCGCTGCCGTCACACAGACGGCTTTCCGTATCCGCTCTAGCAACGCTGGCATCTACCACCAGCTTTACTGACTCCCACGCCGAAAGACAGCTAGTGCCGCGAACTGACCATACGCCGTCGTCGCCGCGTTGCTCGACAGCGCGCTCGAAGTGGGCATAGCACCGCGCGAGACGCCACACATCGCACGACTGCCGCGAGGCCACCCCTTCTGCGGCGGTAGTCGGACACGATGGAGCTGAGGTGATGTGCCCGACACCCGCAGACTCAAGAGAAGTGTGATCGGCTAGTGATGCCGGCACCAAGCCCAGAATCGATGACGCATACAACGGGGTCGAGCCTGTTGTTAACGATGGCGGCACTGCACAGAGGTGCTCAGAGGTGGAAACGGAGCATGGGGCGGGGGAGGATAGCGAGACACGATTGTGCTCTGCCCAGCAGTACATCGCCGACACTTTAGTCGACACCGGTACTGGCATGCACGCCAAGAGCGAAGGCGGCGATGTGTAGAGGGCAGGGGCAGTGAATGGGGGAGGGTGACGCTGATGGCTTACAGAGCTCCCCGGCATCGCCGCCTCGCTTGCCAGCACCGTCGACGCCTCCTGGGCTGCATGCTGCTCTGCCTGTGCGGAAACGCACAGACACGGCGCCAACGGCACTGGCCTTGGCCAAACGGCCGCCCTCCACAACGCCGTAGAAAGTGAAGCCCCCACGGCGGAGCTGCCGCACAGCCACGCAGTTAACGGGAGCAGGCCCACCGACCATCCTGTGCGCTGTGCGCACCTGTTCGCGGCCGAGACCCGCAGAGCCGGCTCTTCGGCCACGGCATCCCGTCCCCAGTCGGTACTCCCCATCAGGGTCACGGCGCTGTCGTTCACGACGCGCATGTCGTCATCATGCGCGCAAAGCACGTCCTGCTCCACGCCATACGACACCTCCTCTATAAAATATGGTGGCACTCCAGTCGGGTGCCGCTCGACATTGGCGGCGTCGTCTCCTGCGGGCGTCGCGGTGTGGGGCGAGGCCGTGCTGGACGAGGGGCGCCGCCTGATCAACGATATAAATGACTTCACCGCAGACCCGACGGTCGACCCACCGGTGTCGGCGCTGTTCTCCGTCGCTTTCGTCGACCTTCCCTGTGCTTCGTGGGCGTAGAGGTTAATGCTCGAGGAGTTGGCGCTCACGGCAGTGTCAGCCCTCTCGGGCAGCAGTGGAGTAGTCTCGCAGTCAGGTGTGTAGTTACCTTGTGGAGTATCGAAGTGGTCACAGCTGGGTGGCGAGTGCGAAAAGCTAAAGGTTTGCAGAGGGGCTAAGAAGTCGCTCACTCCTCGACTTGCCAAACCCGAGCCTGTGGGCGGTGCCCCTGCCTTCCTACTAGTCGATGTCCACGACGTTACCCACGCGGTCAACACGGAGCGTCTCTTTCTGCCAGGGCTTTTCAACTCAGCCTCTCCAGCGGTCGCTGCTGCTGCGATGGTAGAGCTGGTGTTCTCCGCCGCAGTCACCTCGGCTGCCGGCACAACAACCTCGACCCTCGACAAGCACTCTGCGGTGTCCCTGCGTGACGACGACGGCCACGACGATGGCTGCCGACGCCTCTGCTTACTGTCGTCTGCTTCGTCTTTTTCGCTCGCACCGCACATTGATGTGCGGAGGCCACACTCGCGATAGAGCTCACCAGCGGAGAGCGACTCACGCATCGTCTTTCCATGCGTCGATAGCACATGCCCCATACGTGGGCTCCAGAGGGCTGCGTCCTTGGCACTTATAGTAGCGCCGTCGCCAGAGAGAGACGTACGTGAGCCGCTCGTCGCAGCCGTGTTGTTAGAAACTTGTATGTTTTCATCTATCTCCATTAAGAAAAATGGATCAAGGAGACCGCCCGCACACAGCTGCTGGTGCTGAGAGTGTGGATACGACTGTGATAGCCCGGCCTGTGTTGGACCTCCGCTTGTCTTTGCCGACGGGTGCGGGGACGACATCTTCCTCGTGTCCGCCGTTATTCCTACTGCTCCTGGGATGACGACTGTAGGTGTTGCAGCGGTGTCATCGCATAGGTGGGCGGTCGGGTCCACCGGAGAGGAGGGAATGGTGGTGAAAAACGAATTCTTACAGCTGGCCATTGCCTCTTGAACTCTTTTCCTTCGCTCACTGAAAGGGAAGTTGGTGGTGGTGAAGCAGCTCAGCAGAAAAGAGGCCAACGGGCGTGATGGCAGATTCTCGCGGGGGCTCGTCTTGGCCACTGTGCGAGTGAGCGATGGTCTCAGGAGAGAAGGTGGAGGTGGGGGGGGGGGGGGGGAAGTGATAGAAAAGCGTCAAAAAATAGTGTCAGCCCACACACTAAACCACACTGACACGTCCTAAACGCACACGCAGAAAAGAGAGAGAGGCACAAATAAGGCAAAATAATGAAAGACAAAAGTGACGGCTCGGGAGAAGCAGCGACAAGATAAAATCGTGTATGCGAAGACAAGACCACAAGAGAACCCACTGAAGGGAATGACAGAAAGAATGGCAACAGGCAAGTCGCGTAGAGCCTGGTTGAGCAACTCGCCCCAGAAGCCAACAGTGGACGGCGGCCAAAGCGAGGATGAAAAAAGTAGTTGACGTTTTTCTTCGCGTTCCGGTCTCGGTTCTCGTTTTACGAGGCGGGAGAGGTGGCGGCTGTATCACAAGAGGAAAATGGAAGAGAGAGAAGGAAAAGGAAGCGCGAGTGAAAAGGCGACGCAGATGGCACTTTCGCTGTGTGTGTGTGTGTGTGTGTGGGGGGGGTGCTGCGTCAGCTCCGGTAGGCTTCGGCGTGGAACTTTTTTTTTTGCTGCCGCTTCTTTGGTGTGCGAGAGAAGGGGAACCAACAAACAGAGAGAGAGAGAGCGACAGCGGCACAGGTACAGGCGGAAGGGGGCAGCGATGCTTAGAAGCAGAGCAACGAGAAGAGCGGACCAACCAGAAAAGGGAGGGATCGACACCGCAGACGGAAGGAGGAAGAGTTGGGGAAGGGGGCGTGGGTGTCAGTGTGCCTCGACATAGAGCCCGAATAAAGGCGCAGCGATCAAACAGGTGGGCGGTGCAAGAAGCAGAAATGCGCTGGCGGCTCAAGGGGGGAAGAGGTGAAATGCGTCGCGGCAGGAAGGGGTAGTGGTGTGGAGGAGAAGTTATATCTATGCGTGCTTCACCGGTCTGCACGGAAGCTGCGATCGGAATTCTACGCCAGAATCAGTCATGCACGCACATTCACGGGTGAATTACAAGCGTCCAAGAGCGATGAAAAGTTTCGTCGACGCGTCGAGAGCAGGTCGAGGAGAGGGAAAATGTATAATACATAAATCGAAAGAAAAGGTGCGAAACAAAAAAAAAGATGGCGTGGGGGAGGCAGCGATAAGGCGCAGGAGAGGGAGAGGGAGAGGGAGACGCGCGCATGGCAGACACGCGTGAGGAGGCAGAGACGGAGGAGACAAAGATGCAGGAACGAGATGAGAGGTGCAGCTAGAGAGACGGCGCAGCAGGGCGCAGGGCTGAAAAACACTGGAGGCTTCTGTCCGTGCAGCTTGCCGTGTGGTTGTCGGCAAACCAGCAAACTAGACTGATGATAGAGCAAGAAACACCCAACGTGGGGGGCGGCGGTGGGCGAGAGACACACGAGTTCACCTTTCTCTCTTCTGAACACCTTATTGTCATGTTCAATGCTGCTCCACAGCTAGTCATACCAAGGTGGAATTACCACTGCATGGCCAGCGCCCTTGGAGGGTCTCTGTATAGATGTTTTCGCTTTTCTGTCGATGCTGAGGAGGACTTACCGGTGTGTGTGGGGGGAGGGTGGCTCGGCAGCACCAAGAGCATAGAAAGTTGGAAAGAACGGCCAGAGGGTCTATTTCATGGATGAAGAAGAGCCAAAACACCGGCCATGCAAGCACATGTGCGCCTACACAGAGAAAAGGGAAAGAACAAAAATGAAAAAGGGGGAGGGGAACGGCACCAGCGTGACCCCCTCGGAAAGCGGGCTAAAGCCATCGGGGTGTGAAAAAGAGAGAATGAAAGGGGGGGGTCTACACACACACACACACACACACACGCAAGTGCGCGCACTCTTTCTTGATTTCTTTCCTTTTATGTCTGTGCGTGCCACCTTCTGTTTGGTTTTCGTCTCTACTCACTGTCTTGCCAGATCTCCCGCCGTCCGCCTTCTACGCGTGTAGTGCATAGCTGTGGGGAGTGAGGGGTGAAGGGTTGCATAGGCGCAGACTTCGAAACTGCGCCACTACAGCCCTTTTACCTTCTGCGAGAGAGTCAGCGCGGTGCGGTGAGGAGAGGGGGGGGGAAGGAAGAGAAGTGGCAAACGTGGTTTGTGCTCGAGCGCGTTAGAGCACCGCAGGGGAAGAGAGCATCGGTACTCGGGCTGCACATTTGGTAAAATGATAAGATAAATTCGAAAGTGAGTGAGGCATCGAAGCAAGCAAGCGAGAAGTGAAGGAAAGAGAGAGCCATCATCAGTACAGACGAAAGAAAAAGTAGGTTGGAATCCTAAATTGAGCTGAACAATGACCGGAGTAGAAGAGAGAGCGAAAAATAGGAGGCCTACAGCCTTGTACGACAAGCGACGCCTCCTCCTCCTCCTCCTCCTCACCCCTCACGCAAACAGCAACAAAAAAAGAGAGCAAAAGAGGGAGTGGGGCAGATAAGTGGTGGTGAAGACGCTGCCGAGGATTATAGCCGCAACCCACGCACCCCTCCTCCCCTTCCTTCCGCGCCCTCGTCCCGGCTCAGCCGATGATATACAGCTGCACTTGCGCAAGTACCTGAAAGAGAAGGTAAAAAAAAATGGAGGGGAGGTGGGGGGTTGGCCAAAATGGCCACAGCAATGTGAGCTTCGTATATGAAGTAAAAATTAAAAAAAAAATGATACAATATATATATATATATAGGGGGGATGAAAGGAGTATAGTTCCGGCTTCTACGCTTGATCGGTTGCTGAAGCAGACAAACAGCGTCAGCAGCCGGTGTTGTAGCAACACAGAGGGAGAGAGAGAGATGTGCGCACCTAAGGCGCCACTTCAAGAAGCAAAAATGGTGGAAGCAACAACAACAAAACACAGGAGGAGGAGGGAGTCGGGCGTTTATACGCGCCTAAACGCACGGAGACAGTCGAAGGGTGGAATGCTCGTGTGGGCTTCGAGTTCTGGACGCATGAGCCTCTATTTATGCGTAACCAAACGCGAGAGAGAGAGAGAGAAACAGAGCAGAGCGATGAGATGGGCAGAGCTCAGTGAAACCCTCCCTCCCCCCTTTCGAGTCAGAGACTGAAAGAAAAAAAAAAGGAAAAATGGCGAACCGAAAATAAGAAGAGTACGCGGGCAGTTCTTGCAAACGAGAAGGAAGAGAGATTCCGCCTTAAGGGCCCTCGTGTGCCTTCCACGTTGCTTACGTCAGGTGTGGGCATTTTTATATATCGATGCGTGACTCTCTTCGCGAACTTCACCCATAAGAATAAGGGGGAGGGGGCACGAGGTGAGGGGAGAGGAGAGAAAGAAGAGGATTAAAACGTAGGCGTAAGCGCCTTCAGACTTGATGGAGCTGCCAGAGAACGGGGGGAGAGGGGGAGGGGCAGACGAGGACAATACAACAAAAAAAAAGGGAGAGAAAAGACGAAGAGGCACGAGGAGAAGGCATTGGCAGCGATATAGCGCACAAAATCAAGCCTAAGAAAATTAAGCGAAAAAAAAAAAGAGAGAGAGAGGGGGGGCCGGTAAATAACTATCGAGAGGCAACTATATACGATGAAGGGGGGGGAGGGGAGGGGGGGGGCGTCCTCGATGCTGCAACACCGCAGAGATTTCATCTTGTGTCGTGTACACTTTTTTTTAATCGATGACGTTTTTTTTTTTGAGTTCGAGCGTGACGCTGAGTTTCTCGCTCTATCCCCTATACAAATGGGGGTGCCGCATGTACGCCCTTGCGCAATGAATTTCTTCGTTTCTATTGAAAAGCCATCGCTCTCTGGGCGATGGTGGCGAAAGGCGTGTGATGCGGAGCGGTGGCCACACCTCCAGGAACGCCTTCGAGGCGCGTTTGCTTGTCTTCATGCCACAGTTCGTGCTCAGCACATACGAGGTGCCCACTTCTCTAGGCACACTAAACATTTGTCAAACAGCTCCTGATGTCTATGACCACGCACTCGCCCTCTCGACGATTCTTCAGGAAAGGGGAAAAGCAGCAAACACAAAGAAAACACGTAAGCACGGAAGCACCTGGGGGAAGTCGTGGATGCGCACGTAGCACTGACGTCTTGATGTTAGAGGTGAGGGGAGGAGGGAAGGGAGGGAGAGAGGGAGGTGAGGGAGGAGTGTAATCTGTAACACACTAGCGGCATGAATGGCAGAGCGCAAAGCAAACGAAAAGGGGAAAAAAATGCGCGCAGCGGGTGAGAGGGGAGGACAAAGAGGAACAAGGAAGAAGAAGAGCAGACCAGTAAAGGGGTGGGGTGGGGAACACTGAATGAAAGATGATGATGCAAGCACGCATACCGTTTCTGTTGTGTGTTCTCCCTATTGTGCCAACGTCTTCTGGGGTTCGTGTACAAGAGAGACGGCTGCGCTCATGTTTGCATGCCCTCTCGTAGCTGTGTCAACGCGGGAGTGAGAGAAAGAGAGGGAGACGGCGGTAAGAACGCTTCGCAAACGGAGGGAGAGAGGCGAAGAGGGAAAGAAGCCGAAGAAGAAGAAGAAAAAAAAGAAACGCACCGCATAGGCGGAGATAGACAACGGAGACCGAGAAGTAAAGCTCGGGTGGTGGTGGTGGCGCAAAGGTGGGTCCCCACACCACAGAACAGAGCAGGAGGAAAAGCAAACGGAAGAATAAAAAGGGCAGCCGCAGACCACGAACAAAACTAACAGACGTAATTGGAAAACGAAGAAAGAGGGAGAGGGAGCAGCAGCAGCAGCAGAAACTCCAAGCAACTACTGCTCTTACGATTAAAGGGCGGAAAAAAAAAAGAGCTGAACAGCAGAAGAGATAGAGAGAGAGGGACGAGCACGCAAACGTATCCGCTAGGCTTTGTTCAAGAAGGGAAAGAGGGGGGAAAAGCAGCAAAGAGGTGCACAGGCGGACAAAACAATAAAATGCGAAAACGAAAGAAACGCCCCATCCATACTCTTCTTGAGCAGAAGAAATGAAGAAGGATATGACAGAAAAGCGAAAAAAAAAAGCAGTGAAGAAAGAACGGATAGGGTAATGGAAGAAGACACGTAGTTGAGTTCCTCGTTGGTTTCTTCTCTGCGTGTGTGTGTGCTGGGTCCTAAATGAAGGCTGACAGGGGGGAAAGGAAAAAAGCAGCGGAATCTGCACTTTGCGGTGCTTCCATCATTCTTTTTTTCGGCTTTGTTCTCCAGTTTTCTGTTTCTCCCCTGCCAACTGTGGTACATGCATGCGCAGTAACACATGAGAAAAGAGCGCGCGCGCCGCTGGCATTCCGCAACAAAGAGAAAGGAAAGAGGGAGTGAGGCGGGAGCGAGACAGCGGTAAAGATGATCACAACCTTCCAATAAAATAGAAACAAAAATGCTCGATCGCACAGACACCTCGAAGGCGCTGAAAGAGACACATGATCAGAAGAAGTACACAAGCGCGCAATCGGGAGAAGAAGAGAACTGACAGAAAAAGGGGGGAAGAAAGAGAGCAAGAGAGGGAAGGAGAGGGAGCAGGCGTGGGAAAAAAGGGGGAAGAGAAGAGATTGAAAAGACGCTCGAGCAGGCCAGCAAAGTACCAACAAAAAAAAAAAGAACGTCGAATTCGCGCTGTGGTGTGCGCATGACCATTAAAGCTGACTTTTTTTCTCTTCTGTGCAACGTGTGCACTCATTTGTGAACTCGTGCACGCAGCAATACGCGTTTCGGGTGGTTGTGTGAAGACGCTGACACGCTGGTGCTTCCTTTTTTGTTGCTGTCCCTTCCTTCGTAGTGGCCCGCCTCGTGTGCAGCTTGACCAAAAACAACACGCAAATTTTTACTCTAGAGAGAGAGAAGAGAGACGCACATCTCTAGCAGCGCTACTGCGGTGTACTATGCCTACGTGTGCGTCTGCCTTGATTTAAAAATATATCGAAGGCGATCTCGTAGGTGCAGCGCGCCATCGCTCAAACGCACGTCCAAAATAAAAAAATATATAAATAAATAATAAAGAAACCCTACAAGAGAGGAAAGACATGCACCCCGCCCCCTTGCCTGAGCTTTTCTGTGCGTGTGGGGGTGTGCGTGTGGGGGGTGCGCGATGGCCATTTAAGATAAGCTACCTTGTATAACTACCGCGTTGCTTGATTTTTGGCATGCCCACCCAAACCATAGATGGATCGATATAAAGGAGGGAGGTGGTCGTGCATGTTGTTCCTCGCGCTCATCATGAGGGGAGACATGAGTGTGTATATCAGAAAAAAAAGGGAAAAAAAGAGAGAAAAGTGTGCCACTAAGGCAAAGAAGAAGAGTTGGCGGCAGAGAAAAACCCCTGCACACCTTTGAAGAGAAAAATCGAACTCCTCCTCGCTTGTTCTCCTCCGTCTGTCTTCATGGCCCCTCGAGCAAACGTGCGAGGCGTTTGAGAACACTGGGAGAGAAAAAGGGGCCTGTTGGCTATAGTGGTAGTGGGCGTCGATGATGGGGGAAGGGGAAAGGAGAAGAAAGCAGCAAAGCGCCACCCCCTCCCCCCACTGTACAGTGGGGGGAGGGGGGAAGAGAAAAACGAAGGGATCAGAGCGTGGGGGAGGGACAGAGAGCGCTCAGGTGGGAAGACGCCTTCAGAGCAAAACAACGCAACGGTGTCCACAGCAAAGCCGAAAGCGAGACGAGAGGAAGAAAAGAGGAAAGGCGCCCAGCGTGTTCTCCCCTGTAGAGCGAACGAGTGGGCATACACGTGTGTGCGCGTGTTCCTCGCGGGGAGAGGGGTGGGGGTGGGGGTGGGGGGGAACAAGGAGGAGGGGAGAGTGTATAACCAAAAGGAAGAAAAACCTACCACCACCACCACCACCACCACCACCCATTGCCGAAGAGCATACGCAGAAACGAACTAGGAAAGAAAGAGAAACGCACACCGGCACACAGCCGGGTGCCCAAGCGTGAGGAAGGAAGAGAAAAGATGGGGGAGGAGGGCAAAGCCGCGAGAAGGGCGACAAAAAAAAGGCCGAAGAGAAACACCGACGTGCGTGATGAGATTCCCGGCAAGCGGCATATACGCCTCCGAGTCAAAGAGGGAGGAGGGAGGGGAATCCCAGTCTGTCTGCGATGGCATCTGAGAGTGTTTTGTGCGCAGGGAGCAAGTGGAGGAGAGACCAAAGGGAGAGAGAGGGGGACAAGACAAAGCACACCGTCGCTGAGAAAACTCGAACAGAAGTGCGAGGAACAGTCGCAAGAGAAAATGACAAGTTAGCGGTAACGGGTGTGTGTGGAGGGAGAGGGGGGGCTGGTTCAAGCGCAAGACACACACGCGAAGCGAGCACCTACACATATGCGCTGTCCGTAGCGAAGGGGAAAAAAAGAGGGAGGCGAACGACAGAAGAGAACAATGGAGAACGACGGTAAGAAGTGGACGACGCAGCCAGGCCGCACAGCGGATTCGACTGACTGCCCCCCCTCATCCGCCCACCCACATCCTTACACCCTAATCTCTTGGCGCCTTCCGCACCTGTGTGGTAGGTTGTCGCGATGCCAAGGCCCTGAGTCAGCAAGAGGCGCGCGCGCCTGTCTGCCAGGGAGAGAACGAGAGTACGCATTCACGTACGGTGCAGCAATCGGCACAGCTCGAAGGCCGAGAGCACATGAGGCGTCCCGCGTCTCCCCCTCCCTTCATGTAACCCCGCACATTGGCAGTCGGAAAGGTGTCTTACTGGAGTAGTGCGACCGCTGCCATCAGCGCCTCATCACGCGCGTTGTCAGACAACAGCTGCACATCGAAGGGTGAGATGGCGCCGCTCATCTCCGAGTCCACTGACGTCGCTGCCGACTCAGAGGACGACAGCATTCGCGGCGAATATATGCTCGGTTGGTCTGGCCTGCACCCCACAGATCTGAAAGAGGATTGCGCCAGCGCTCTTGCCGAAGCAGAGCTACGACAGTCTTGCAACGAGTGAGACGGGGTGCAGCACAACCGCCCCATACCAACCGTCGACATGCGCATCTCCGCTGCCTCACTGTCATCGCCCTCACAGTCGTACGTGTCGACTACTCGGCCGCAGAACTCGCACGTAGGCATATCAGCGCAGTTTTGGCTGTGCACGTGCGGCAAGCTCGAGCGGGTCTGAAGCGAGCCTTGTTTCTCGCGCTCGGTGGAATCGTGACTGGTGACACACAACGCAGAGGTGGGCAGAGAAATAGATGGCGGAAAGGTCTGCACCTCCAAGTGTTTTGATGCCACCGCACCCTCCGATTCACTGAGCCACCGGGTGCCCTCGCCTGCACGTAAAACAACCCCGCCGCGCCTCCCCACCTCAGACGTAGTCTCCGCGCAAGAGGCTGACAAGCTCCGCCGCTCCTGCTTCGCGTGCAGGTGGGCTGGCACGCAATACACATCCGCGTGGGCGCCATCGACGGGCCACTGAGCCCCCCGTTCGGTGCGCTGCACTGCACGCCAGTGAGCCGCGCAGCACCAGTGAATGCGCACCGGCACTTGTCCGACTAGCAGCGCTGGGACCGTCGCCAGGACTTGAAATTCATGACTGGTAGAGGCGGCAACGTCGGTCGCAGCTGCCGCGACAATGCCACTGCTGTCGCTGGCTGACGCTATAGACGCAACAGCACGCGCATCCGCTGGTGGAGACTGCGTCGCAGTGACCATCCTGCCTGCACTGACCTCAGCAGCAAGATTACGATTGGCCACAGTTGGTTGTGCAGACCCAGCTGCCGGCCTACTCTCCAGCGCAACAGTCCACTGAGCACCGACGCCATTGCCACTCTGCTGCTCCCCGAGGCTTACCGCAGAGCCAAATGGGGACTGGTAGCACGTCATCTGTGTGAGCTGCATATGACCTGGCGTGTCGCTCTGAAGATGATGAGACTGCCGGTCGCCGCTGTTTCTGCCGGAAGACGTGCGGAAGCCTCCCTTTTCCAGCAAGGGAGAAGAGGGAGGCGCATCGGGTTGATCCTGCGCAAGAACGTCCGCCCCGCCAGCATGTTGCACCTGATTGCCACTGCCGTCAATCTGAGTAACTCGCAGCGGTTCCAAAAGTGATAGTGGATGGGTCTCTTTGTCTGCTGGTGTCATTATTCTCTCTGTGCCCTTCCTCTTGGGGGAAAAGAAGGTCGTCGTCGCCATGTTGGCGTGCTCGGCGTGCAGGTTCAGCATCTCACCAGGACCGATGACGCTGCTGCTGTTAAGGCTCGCCACGTTCGGCAAACTGGCCACCGTCTTCGTCATCGATGAACCTGCGCACGGGGTTGAGTCGCCCGACAACAGGAGAGCGTTAGTGAAGGGTGAGGCGTCATCTGAGGGGGCGGCGTCGCCAGCAGCATCCACACAGACGCGCACCACATCACATGAGGCAACACTGCGCATCGCAGAAAACGCTGACGAAGTGCTGAGCGATGCGGCAGCGGCTCTGGGGCCGTCGACGGCTACGTTATTAGCAATACTCAGCGAAGAGTTCGTCTCCACCGCCGAAGTGGCCGCGGCCACGTCTGAGTTTTGGCAAGGCATTTGAATAGAGTGCGACATGGTAGAAGTACAACTAAAGAAAAAAAAAAACACACAAAGAGAAACAAGAGAGCGGCAACTACAGAAAGGACGGAAGGCTGCCGTTCCAGTTGCAGTGTTGACTGATAGAGCGAGCGAGCAAGAGATAAACTCATCCAAAAAAAAAAAGCAGAAGGAGCGAAAGAGAGAGAAAAAAAAAAAAGAGAGAGAAAGCGCGATGGTGCGGTGGCACAGACTTTGTTCTGTTGCTTCTATGAAGTGAAAAGGAAGAGGGATGAATCGTGTCTGCTGCTCCGTCTCGCGCTATGTTTTGGTATCGTCTACGCCTCTGTTTGGCGTATCTGTAGGTAGAGAGAGATGTATGTATGTATGTATGTGGGTGTAGCTTCCCTCTGCCTTGTCACGAGATCCACGCCAGCTGGCAACAATTAAACAAAAAAAAAAAGAAACGCGTGCAGTCACAAAGAAGGAAGGCACGCACACACACACACACACGCAGAGAGAGCAGGAGAAAAGACAAAGAGACTTTCGTTTGGGGGAGGAGGCGGTGACGGTGGTGGTTTGTTTGTTGCGAAAAAAAAAAGGAGGGGAAGGGGGGGAATAAACGAATGAAATTGGGTCGGACTGAGTGCGTGTGGGTGTGGGTGTGTGCTTTCTTTCGCCTGTGTGGTTGCTGCGCACCCTCTCGCACTCTTCCTTGTTCTGTTGTTTTGTATTGAACTCGAGAGAGAGAGAGAGAGAGGGTATGGTGTGGATATCACCCTGCTGCTTACGGCTTGTTTTCTACTTTCGAGGTCCCTGTCTCCCTTGTCACCAAAGAGGCGCGTAGGTGTATGCCGGAAGCAGCAGTAAAGGAAAAAGAGAAAGCGCACACGCAGAGGGAAAACCACACACGTACACACAGGAAAAAAAAGAAGCTCAGCGCTGCTACTCGAGTACGAGAGAGATGATGGGGGGAGGCAGCGTTAGGAGAAGCTTGAGCACTGGTCGGAGTATATGTGAAGCTCACAGACCGTGGGCCAGCACGCGTTCTTGAGTCTGCGCGTGAGGGGAAGGAGGGAGTATGGGGTATGAGTGGCTCTGATGTACACCAAGTGTGGAGAACATACAGGGAGCGAAACAAGCAAGTGCTGGTGGAGTCAAGAAGTCTCTGTGTGCGTGTGCACCGTACTTTCGCTCTCTCGTTTTTACGTCTATGAAGCACACAATCAATCAAGAGAGAAAAGCAAGCACTGACGAGCAGAAAAAAGAACACTCCAAGGGGGAAAAGAAGCGACGACGCAGAAGCCAACTCGCACGACAGTGGCAGTGGCGATGTCGGCAACAACGAGACGTGGAGTGTAGAAGAGCTGGGGGTGGGGGTCGCAACGAGGTACACAGAAGATGGAGAGAGAGGTGTCGAGGAAGAAGATGAGAGGGAAATACCAGCAGGTGAGAGGGTATATAAAAGTACAAACAGGAAAACGTGGGGGGAGGGGGGGGGGGGGCGAAAAGCGAATTTCTAATATAAAAAGAGGAGAGACAGACAGACAGAGAGGGAGGGAGTGGGAGGGAGAGGGAGAGGGAGAGAGATGAACAGCGCTACGGTGTCACACACACACACACACGGCGTCGATCAGCACACGTGTAGAGCCCTCAAAGAGAGGGAGAAACGCCTGAAGGCCTGAGAACCCAAGATCTGGAGAGAAAGCTGGGAGAAAAGTGAAAAGGCGCAGTTCGAAATAAGAGAGAAGAGTGAATGGGGGGAGGGGGGTAATGGCGATGTGAAGAGGGAAGAAGAGAGCAAGAGAAGAAAAAAGAGTTTACGTGGTGGGTCTGTGTTTACTCGCACTTATCGCCCCTCGAGCAGACCAACCACACACACACTCAGGGAAAGTCCTTCGCAGTACAAGAGCGGCGACGAAAAAGGAAAAAAAAAGACACACAAAGGAGCGTAAGAGAGAGAGAGGGGGGAGGGAGAGAGAGTAAAGTGAGAACAAAAAAATGAATGAGTTCGTTTTGTTTGTTTTGTTTTTTTACCTCAGTGGCTGCTCGCTCAATATATATATATATAAACATATATAAACATATATAAACATATATATATATTTATATTTATATTTATATTTATATATGTTTATATGTGCGCCTGTGTCGGTGCAGTTCTTTTCAGGTCCCTCTCTCTCTCTCTTGCCCTCTTATAGTCTGCTGCGTTGTACCTCTCGCTGAGGAAAGCTGTAGCGTGGAGATGAAAACAAATGACGAGCCAATAGCCGAATGCGTCAGCGTTGCGTGTTGGCAAGAGGATCGAACCAAAAAAAAAAGGGGGGCAAGCAAAAGTGAAACGGTGACAGCGACGATGAGGGGTGCAAGAGAGGGAAAGGGGAGGTGGGAAGCAGAGAAAAGGACACAACACACGAAGAGAGAGCACGCGAGCGACGGAAGAAGAGTTCGTAAAGAGAAAAGGAAGAGAGAGGGGTGGGGGTGGGGGTGGGGAAGGCTATCGGTGTGTGTGGACCTAAGCAACTCCAACGAAGAACCAAAATCCGCACAATAGGTGAGCCAGAAAAGAGAGAGAGGGGGGAGAAAAAAAAAAGGAAGGAAGTGAGCGAAAGGCCTGCAACAAAAGTTCAGGCGAGATAGACGTTGAAGGAAGAGGAAAAGCGATCACGTGCAGATTAAAAATGCGTCTTCACTAAAGGGAGGGGGGGGGGGGCGAGGCAGATGTAGAGGTAGAGGAAAAAGGGGGGAGCACGTGTCTACGTTGTGGCACTGACGTGCTGCACCTCGCCCGTCTTCCAAAGGTCACCCCGCCGGGGCACGCGCACACGCTTTCTTGTTTGCCAATGCGCCTACACCCGCACGCGCGAAGAGGGGGGAGAAAGAGGCGTTTAATCGAGCAACAGAAGAAGAGTGACGCTCAGGTGCCGCAAAACTTACCAAATAAAGCACTCAAAAGCCAAGAGAGAGACGACACCGGATGTGTTCGTCTTTTTTGTTTCGGCGTGCTTACGAGTGTGGAAGTTAGGAGGGACCGAGTGCTGAAAGGACAAGAACACCAGCGTGACAGTGAGTAGCGGCAGTGTCGTGTTCCTTCACGAGTCTCCTTTTGGTTCCCCTCTCTCGCTCTGTGTGTGTGTGTTGGGGGGGGGGGGGTTCCTGCTTCTTTTTGGGGGGGCACTTTTGCCGCTTCTCCTTTATTTTCTTCTCGCACGATTGAGGAAACCTCGTGGGAGGCGTGCGACCCACACGCCAAAACACACGCAGAGACACACTCAGTGGGGGGTGAGCTTATACTTTCCCTTGACCCTCCCGCAGTAACTTTCCGTGCGGAGTGGCGAAAAAAGAAGCAGAGTGTACGCGTATCTGCTCTCTGATAGTGGTGGTGGTGGTGGAGGGGGAGAGTCGAAGGAGAGGTGTAATAAGCGGGCAGGAGGACGAGTGAGCTGGAGTGGAGAGTGGGGAGGGAAGAAAAAAGGCGAGGGGTGACCAATACAGAGCAAGTCCCCTCTCAGCTTCTTCCTGTGTGTGGGTGGGTGTGTATACTCTTATATGCGTATGTCGGTGGAAATAGGAGGGAGGGGAAGGGGGAGGGGGAGGGGGGAAAGAAGGGGAAGGGGTATATGTGGATGAGGCTGTCTATATACACAGCTCACCAGGCGGTCGGGGAATGGAGGGGGTGGTGAGAGAAAAATACCACAACACAGAGCGAGACATACAAGCCCAAAAGGACGAAAAAAAAAGGGTATGAAGCCGCAAAGAAGGGAGGGAGAGAGGGGGGGGGGGGGGGGCAAACCAGGAGAGAAAAAGAAAGAGAGAGAGAGGCGGCAGAGCAGCAAAGAAAAACGAAGAAGGCGGAGGGGGGGAAGAGAAAAAAAAAGGTCCAGGGGCCTTCTTTTTTTTCTTTCGCCTTCAAGAACTCCCTTGTTCACCACTTTTCTTACCCGCTTCCCTCCTTAAGTTTTCCGCCTCTTGGCCTTCTGTGTTGCTGTTGCGGCTTCGAAGTTTGATCGTTCGTCGTTGTTATAAGTATACCCGAGGCCGCTGTCTGCGGGGTCTCTTTTCAGCGCAATGCTCACGAACCCCCCGAAGAGGTGAAGACAAAAGAAAAGACGACCAGATCGAACGACAGGGAGGGGAAAAAAGGAAGGGGTGTAGGGAGGAAAAGGAAGGAAGAGTATGGGGGGAGAAAAGGGGGTGGGAAGCTGAAGAGAGAGGGGGAGATAGGGGAACTCTCTTCCTCGTGTTGTTGCTGCGTGCGCTTTTCTCGTGTGTATGTGAGGCCTTCACGTGAGGCACTTTAGTGGCTTACAACGAGCCTCGCTGCGTGTGTGCGTATAGGGTGGTGTAAGGGGAGGAGGAGGAGGAGAAGGAAGGGAAGAGACACACCAGAAGTGCAGAGAGGAACAGGGACAGGCATGAAGTCTCGATCGTGCGCCTAATGTCCAGTGCATGGAGGCTGGCACGCAGACATACACACATATATGCAGGCAGACAAGAGGATACGGGGGATGAGCCTCGTCAAAGGGAAGGAATGACGGCACTGTCCTTCCCTGGGTAAGAGGCTCTCAGCATGGCAATATGAAGAGTTACACCTTTCTTTTCCGGTGTTGGTCATTCGCTGAATTTTTTCTTCTTCGTCTTCCTCGCTGTTGTTGTGGTCGTGTGAGTGCCCCCCTTGCCGAGATGGAACGGGGGAAAGTGAAGCAAGACAGACACACGTGGGAGCGAAAGAAAGGCACGATAACATGAGGGAGAACACAGCCTAGGAGGAGCGCAGGAGTCACAAGCTAGAATGTCTTCCTCATGCCCCTGGTGGTAGGGGGAGCAAGAGTAAGAAAGCTTTTTCTCCTGTCACCGTGCACACTACACCACGAACTCAGCAGCCAAACAGACGCATTACCGCCACAGCCCACCCACGCCTCTGGCGCGCCGCGGCTCAACCCGGGTCGCCCAGGACGAACCCTCTCGCCGTCGGGTCGGGGAACGTGTCCGGCGGACCCCCCGCGCCCTTCCCCGCATACGCGTTCTGCGGTCGGTGCCAGATGGGTGCGGGTCGGCTGCATGACTTGCTCCAAAGCTGGCCGCCCTCAGGGTCCTGCTCGGGGGCAGGGGCTGTGGCGTCCTCCCCCCGTGCGGGTAATAGGGGATGTCGGCCTGGTGCCGGAGACCCGTGACCGAGTCCGTCGGTCCATGCAGCTGGCGTCGGCGCCACTGACATTGCTGACTTTGCAAGCGTGTTGGCTTCGTCGCTGTGTTCAGATTCACAGTGACCAGCGACAAGCTGAAATGAGAAGCGCACGTGGTGGGCTGGCAGCGCCAACATTGATACCCCCAACACGTTGCGGCACGCAATTCCCCATCCTTGTGGTGTCCATGTCGAGCTGCACGAAAAGGGAGAGCGAGTCCGCAGCAGCAGCAGCAACCACACTTGTTCTTCTGCGCCTTGGTTGATCGAGTTGTCTTGGCAGCAGACCAAGTTCCCATCTCTATAGCTTCACACTCAGCTCTCCAGCCGCAAGGGGGCCGCAGCCTCTTGCCGCAGCGCCTATGCATGCATGACTATCATACAACATCGAGGCCGCTTCTGAATTGAGGAACGTCTGCACTACGCCACGTGTCCACTGCGAGCAAAGAAGCCTCGCACAACGGAGGGAGTTGTTGCCTGCATGCCGCCAGGTTTTCTCTTCGCTAGGACAGTCCGCCCGCAGCCCACCAGGGAGCGCCACGTTGAAACCAACGCCACCGCCGCGGCATATGAGGGGAGGTGTGCGTGTGTGGTGCTCCAAAAAAGGGGGAGAGGTCGATTAAGAGGGGGAGAGACGTGGAAGCAGCAAAGACGAGAGCGGAGAAGAGAGAGAGAGAGACACAGTGGCAGGGACAAGCACACCCTGGCACGACTCGGGCGCACTAGCGTGAGTGGAGCTTGAAGAAAACTTGTGGAGAGAAAGGGACAGGGGGGAGAAGAAGAGTAGCAAAAAAGAGAGAGGAGGAGAGCCGTGATAATAGGGGAGAGAAAATGAATGAATGGCGTGTACATTTACCTCCTCTCTCTCTCTCTGGCACAGCTCAGCACGCGCACATCTCGATCAGTCGAATGCATCTCTGCGTGTGCCCGAGTATGTGTAACATTAGGAGATAGAAAACAGGAGGCACAATCGTGCTCGCCGCCTACGATGGTGTGCAACGGCAGCCCAAGCAGCCACACCAAAGCCTGCGTTGAAAGAGCGGAGTGCGAACGTGCACTCGCAGAGTGGTGACGTGGATGAGAGAGAACCGGGGAAGCCGACAACACACTTGCGGGACCTCTCACGAGTGCTGCATTGTCTTCTCATCGTTATTGGTCTCATTCCATACCCTAATCTGTCATTATCTCGTTGTAGTTTTGTTGTTACTTCTCTTGTCCGTATCGGGGGTGGTTGGAGCGGGGGCTGATTGGCTTGGAAGGATGAAACGAGAGAGAGGAGGCGACGGTGCCGGCGGGCCTCGTCCGCCAGCAAAGGAAAGCAAAAAAAAAGAGCAAGACAGCGAATAAAACAAAGAAATCAGCCAAAAAGAAATATCGAAGGAAAGAAGAGGGAGGGAGTTGTGAAGGGGAGTTGAAGTCGCGGCAGTGGGAGAGGGGGGGCTTAGAAGCACTTCGTCCCACCCGCTCCATTGCATGCATATATACACACACACACACATACACATACACCATCACCATATCGATTCACCCACCCCGATCTATCACTTGTCCGTCTTCCTCTTTTTTTCTCGCTCTCTTTCCCCCCTTCATTGCACTGTCGTGTAAACTGACAGGGAGCGACCGCCGCTCACGCGGCTGAGCTCGGGTCTGTGCTAGTTCGTCCTGCCTCCCCTCTTGTCTCTTCTGTATCGTCGCAAGGCGCACGCAGATGGGCGTGGATGGCATGTACGCTTGACTTGTACGTCTCATCACCACTAACATCACCACCAATTTCCTGCCTTTTTTTCCGGTCTCTTTCTCATCATACACTTGCTCTGAGGATATAAGGCAGGTCAGGCGGATGTGAGAGTCGGCTAAGAGGGAAAGATGAGCAGAAAAAAAAAATTGATGAAGAATTGCAGAGGCGCAGGCGCAGGAGAGAAAAAAAAAAAAACAAGAGCAGCAGCGCCAAGACGGAAAAAGCGGTGAACAGGCGTGTACGGAGAAGGAAACCGCAACGTGAATTGATGAGTAAGCGACAGAGCGAAGAGCGTGAAGAATGATCCACCACGATGTGGAAAGATGTGCAGAGGTGGTCCAACGAGGCTTCACCCTCATCCCACTCGCTTTCCTGTTTTTCCTACTCTTCACTTTGAAAAAAAAAAAAAGAGAGAAAGGCAGAACAGAACAGCACACACACACACACGAGAATGCTCGCCTGACTTCTTCAGTGTATTAGAGAGAGAGAGCTGAAGTTGAGCTGAAGTTGAGCCACAGATAATACGTGCCAGGAGAATTCCAGGCATCTCGGCGTCCGAAGAGAGGGGGTTGAAGGAAAGCGGAGAATTAAAGCGGATTTTGACTCTTTCTACACCAGGTGTCGCAAGCGCGCTGTACGATGCTATGCTCGGACACAAAGCTGGACAGCTCCTCCATCAACTTTGCTCCACGAGACAGGAAGAAGCGTGGGCGAAAGTGAAGGTGTAAGTTGCCTGCAAAACTGTCATCCCTCCCTCGGATAAAAAACTGCACCTCACACATGATATATACCTGCGTAGCCAGTACATGGCCACTTACGACATGGGTAAGAAGTCTCGCTCACCTTCCTCAACTTATCCGACCTCGCCTGGTCCAGCCGCGGGAGGGAGGGGGGAGAACATCCCCGAACCCAGAGGTCAGGAAAGTGCGTACAATGCTGAGCAAATGGTGTACCTGCAGGTCATGTGAGAGAAAAAAAATATGCCCCCCCCTCTCTCTCTCGTGCGCGTGCTGCTCAGGAACGACAAACATCGCGAGCCCAATGCAACACTGCAGAGGAGGGAGCCGCAAGCAGGCCAGCACCTCCACACAGGCGCCGGCGCCGTTCGTCGAGGAAGGCCGACAGTAACGAGCATGGCCCTTCATTTCTGAAGCACAACAAGAAAGCGAAGAGAACGAGATCACACAACACGCATTATGTAAGATGGACTTGGGATGGAAAGGTGCGCTTTTTCCCGAATTTCAGCCATCACCTCGAGAAGCTCAACTGCCCTCTGAAGCCAATACAGAGGGAGGTGTGGGGGTAAGAAGAGGGAAAAGTGAGAGAGTCAACAGAGCTCCTTCATCCATATATGAGCAAGTTTATCATCTTCATACGTACACTGCACTAGCGGCAAGACACGAGCAACGAATGAAATCCTCTTTTCCCTAGTCTCAATAAACGTTGAGAGCATGGAACGAGGAGGAAGAAATAAAAGGGAAAAGAACGTAACGCAGCTTAGCCGTAATCAAGGAAGACACACAGACAGAAGCAACGTAACAAGAACAAATAAAAGAAGATCAAATAAAAAAAAAAAAAAATAAATAAAATGCACGTAGTCGCGTACCCGTTACCGTTGTGACTGACACACGAGCACAAAATACGCGCCCCACGTGAGCGCACAGACAGACGCAAACAAAAGAGTAGGCGAGGCGTGAAGAAGTAACACACGTGCGAGCGCTATAAGTGAAGAGGGGCTACACCACAACGCCACGGAAGGCGGGAGCAACGTCACACCTGCACATCCTCTGTCGGTTGCGCACCGGTAGGACAGGAGCACCTGGATGAGTGCGCCCTCATCGGAACATTTTCTTATACAAAAGACACAAGGTCCGATAGGTCCACATTGCGCCTGGAGTGTCTGTACGTGTGCGACGTGAGGGTGTGTCTGTCAGAGCGTCTTCACTGAACGAAGAAAGGAGCTGGCAAAGACAGCGGAACATGCCAGAGGCAATGCAGGCGGCGGGTGGGCGGAAGAAAAGCGCGGGGGAGTGAGGAGCGCGCAGTCACCGCCTCGAAAGTGAAACAAAAAAAGCGTTGACTTGGGCCTTTCCTCTTTTTTTTTTGAATGAATAAGGCAGGGAAAGGGTAGTTGCATCCGGGGATACATGAAGGCCAATCAAGCACACGTAGGCATAGACGCACAAGCAAAACAAGGGAAAGAAATACGCAATGTATGCGCCCGACACGTGTGTACAGAGTGCGACATACATGCCTGAAAGAGAGAAGAGCCGACAACGAGGCGTCATCGTAGTGCTTGGAAGAACAAAGACGACAGAAAAGTGAGAAGAGTCCAGTCGCACTGCCTTCGCTGGCACTCTCCTCCACACGGTTGAGTGCATGTATATGCGGGTGGCCGTATGTGCTGATGAGGCGCAGCAGTGGGCTGTTCCACTTTTTCCATCCACTCTGTCTTTCCTTTCACCCTCTTCTTTCCGGTCTGGCATCTTCTTTGTTGGCTAAAAGGATGCCCATGGCAACACAAAGAAAGGAAAGACGTCACAGCCCAAAGTGGGAGAGGGAGTGGGAGAGCGGGGGCACCAGTGGGGTAACCCACACACACACACACGAAAAAAAAAAAAGATAGCAGAAAAGAGGAGAAATACAGCGCGCAAAGGCGAGCACTCGCCACCCACATGAACGCATAGCTAAAGGGAAAAAGGGCGAGACAGACACTCGAGCGGCCTCGCTCGCACTCGCTCTTTCGATGCTCCGCTGCAGGTGTCATATGTGCGTGGATGTTAATGGGGAAGCGGAAGAGAGAGGAAGGGGGAGACGAATTAAATCGAAGAGGGAAAAGCGGGAAAAAAATGAGCAAGAAAAAACGTGAGTGCCCGCCAAAAGGCAAAGAGGTCTCGATGAAGGTATGTGAGTGTATACATACTTGGTGATAACTCTCTTTGCATGACCCGGTTTGGACTTCGTTCTTTCACTGCAACGTCGACCCCCTACCGCTCTCTCACCCACCCACTCCCTCCTCTATCACCAGAAAGAGTCATTTGAGATCGCTTTCTCTCTCTCTCCTCCCTGTCCCCCTGATAGAGGCGTAGAGAGAGAAGCAAGAAGCAGGAGAAAAGAGGGCGCAAGATGCGGGGGGGAGCGGAGCAAAGGTAAAAACGAGACAGCGAGAGAGAAGAGGGGAACAGTCGATACACTCTGCAGTGACTGCGAGGACAACACAAAGCACAACCAGCGAACAAACAAACAAAAAACAGAAGAGAAAAAAAAAAAAAAAAAACATTAAATTAAGCGACGTTGAACGCGTTATCGAGCGCGGGATCGGAGAGATCACGACTGACATGACGAGGAGGGGAGGGGAGAGGAGAGAGAGAGGGGGAGAAGAGAGGCGAGGAGAGCCAACACGAATATTTAAGGCAAAAAAAAAAGGAAGCGACATGAAAAGAGCCAAAGTACACAAGAGGAGACTCAAAGACTCAACATGAAGTCGCAGAAGCATATCGGGCTAAGAGAGAAAAAAAAGAGTGAGTGAGTGAGAGGTGGACACGGAGAGAGAGGCCAAACGAAAGAAGTCAACAAACAAAAAGAGAAGAGCAAACGCCAAGAGAGGGGTGAAGAAAACCCACGAAATGGAGGAGGAGAAGGAGGAGGAGAGAACACGGAAAGAGCGAACGAAAGAAACTCGTGTTCGGCCGTATGAGTGGCTGGTTTTCGGGTGTGAGCGGGTGTATAATGCATTCTTTGTGTGCGTGTGTGTGTGTATATCGCCTCCCGCTTACGTGAGCGTAAGAACCTCAGAGAGAGAGAGGGGGAGGGGAGAGGGGGAGTGGTGGGGGGGAGAAAAAAGAGAAAAACGAACGAAACGAGAAAACGAAGAGAGATGAAAAAAAGAGACGCGACCGGCAGACAACAACAAAAAAAATAGAAAAAAGGGGGGTGAGTGAGTGAGTGAGGTATAGAGGTATAGAGGTATCCCTGAAAACAGCTCAAAGACGAAGAGGGGAGAGAGAAAAGTACGCTTTAAAAGGCGGACAGGTGGGGATATAGAAGAGAGAGGGAAGGTGGTGATTGAGTCGCAGCCGCATTAATAGAATAGGTGGACACAGGAGAAAGAAAAGAATAAACCAGAGACATAACAGGTGGTACGGCAGACGTACACACACGCTCTCACAGAAACAAAAAAAAAAAGGAGAGGAAATAAAAAAAAAAAAAGAATGATGCTTGTAGGAAGGGGGGGGGAATGACAAGTGCGGTTATAACCACACAAATACTCGTCGACAGCCACCATGGCACATGCACCACGCAGAACCCCAGGCGGAATGCCGATGCAGAAGACGCAGGCTTGGGAACGATATAAAAAGGGGGTGGGAGATCAAAGAAAAAAAAAAAACAGCCAAGTGCTCGATCACCGGCACAGATGCACACACGCGTGCATACGTACTAACCTCGCCTCAGGAGAGCGAGAGAGAGAGGGAGCTAAAAGGCAAAAAAAAAAGTGTATAGCGACCTGGGGTAGCGGCGAGCGAGGAAGGTAAGGCGGAAAAGGAAAAGGGAAGAAAAAAAAAAGAAATGAGCAAAGACGCGCGTGCACGTATGCTCACGGACATCAACACGGGCAAATATAAAAAGAAAAAAAATATACACGCACAAAGATAAAGATCGTTATGACAATGAAATAAAGAGAAAACAATGCACCAAACAATTCAGGACAGGAGAATGAAGAAAGACAAGAAGAGCGCACATCCTTTACACGTAGGACAGCGAAAGCGACCAACTAAGAAGAGCGTGTGTGCAAGAGAGAAACAAAAAGAAAAAAAGAAAACCCAGCACCCCAGATGAAAAGCGCAAGAAAAAACCCACAGCATGGTGAATACCGATGACCGGGAGCAAGACAACACAAACGCAGTTGAAACAAAATAAAAAAAGGCAGCGAGGGCTTGAAGTTATAGAACGAAAAAGAAAAGGGAAAATTTTAGCGAGAGGGCAGAGCGAGAGCGATGAAACAGAGCGCACATAAGGGAAAAAGAAAGATACAGGAAAGCACGCGCCCACGTGCACAACAAAGCATAAGAGTCGAATTCAGGGAGAAAAAAAAAATGCAGCATGCAAGAGAAGTGAAAAGTTGCGTCATGTGAACACAGTGAGACCCACATTCTAGGTGTGTGTGTGTGGGTGTGGGGGGTGTGGGGGGTGTCTGGGAAAGATTGGAGTGAGCTGAGCTACCTTGACGCGCTTGCCTCTTGCCATTCTTTCTCACCCTTCTCTCTACTGCGCTTGAGAAAGCCTGCCTCTTTTATGTATTCTTAGGGTCCTTAGGTGCTGCAACTTGCTTTCTGCGAATTTACCCTTGTATGGGTGTGTGTGCGTGTGCATCTCGCCTTGCCGTCTTGCTCTGCGTCCATTATGAAAAAGTGAGAACCTCTCCGAGGATCAACCGAGACAGAGGGGAGTCAAAATCCACTCAAAAATAAAAGTGTGCTCAGAAGAGCGAAAGACACGCACGCAGGGGCCATGCGCTGCCGAGCAAAGCGTTAGAGACACAAAAGACACGGGCATGGGCGCACCGGGACGAACACTCCTCCAGGCTCGAAGAGAGAAGAGCCCCCATTACGAACAAAACAAAACACGTGCACGGACGAGCACAGAGATGAATTCATCACGCCGTGACACGAGGGGGAGTAGGAGAAGAGAGAGAGAGAGGGGGGGGGAGAAAAAAAGGAAGAGGGGAAGGGAGGGGAAAAAAAAGACACACAGAGTGGAAAATAGACATCTTCAGAGCGACGCAACACGAACGTCAGTCCGACACACCAAAATCTGACCAAAGAAGGGGACACATAAAAAATAAAATAAAATAAAATAAAATAAAAAAATGACCCCCCCCCCACGAGAGGAAAAAGATGGACGGAGAATACCTCAGTAACGACTCGAGTGCTCTCGCGCAAGGGCTACGACACGGGGAACATGGGAAACGAAAAAGAGCGAGAGACGGGGAGATGGTGGTGAAAGGGGAAGAAAACCAACAGCGCCCACCCTCAGAGAAGAGGGACAGAGAGAACAATAGTAAAGGCATAAGTCCTACACACACACACATGTGAAGTTGAAACAAAAAAAAAAAAATAGAAAAGGGGGAAGACATCAGCAAGGGAAGTGGGGAGTACCACGAGTAATCGCACGCGAAGTCGAAGCAGAGCAACATCGAAAAGGGGGAATAGAAGAAAAACAACGGAGGAGGGGGGACGACGCGCTTGTTGGCATCGTGGGGAGGAAAAGAAATAGAAAGCACATGGCTACTAACAGCGGGGGAGGAGGTACAGCAGCACACACACACACACACGAGCTGAGGTGTGGATCAGCAAAAAAAAATAGAAAAGAAAAGATTATCAAAGGTAGCACAAAGACGCACATACGGCCGCGCGCCAGTGCATACACGCAGCAAACAGAAAATGGAAAAATGCGTGGCACAGTGGCCCATCACCATCGATGAGCAGCAACCCTCCAGCAACACAACAAAAAAAAAAACTAGAAAACGCCGACAAATAACGCCCAACCATGACGTACATAGAGATGTGCTTCACTAAGCAGAGTGAGCATAGAAAGGGGCAAAAATAAGCCGATCAATGCCACTCACAGGGCACATGTGAAGAAGACCACGAAAAAAAAAAAAGAGAGTCTGGAAAGAGTGATGAGGACACACACGTGCACGCGCGCCCAAGGAAAAAAAAGAGAGACAAAGATGAATGAATAAACAGACAGCGGAAGGACGGAAGAGCGAAAAAAAAAAACGCAAACTTGGTGAAGCAACAGTGTGGAAAGAAAAGGTAAGAAGAGAGCCAGAAGGAGCACACAAGCTGAGAGGGGGGACAGAGGGGCAAAGAGCGAGTACACAGACATGGAGACGCGCACGAGTGGAAGGGTGCGCCAATACAACCGCAACCGACCAACACCGTCACAGGTGCACAGGCAGCAGGCCAGTGCACGGTAAGGAGATAAAAACAAGGGTTCACAAACATACTTATCAAAAGACGAGGAGTGGGGAAGAAGTCAGGGAAGGAAAAAAATCCCCTGAACAAAAAGGGGGTTAGAAACACTCACTTGCAGCTGAAAGGGAAAAAATGCGAAGGCTGTGGAAGAAAGCAGGAAGATGAAACACATCGCATGAGTATGTCACTTCTGTAAGCATGCGAAACTACGCTACTCCCTCCATCTTTCGCTCTTGTCTCGTAGGTGGTGGTCAGCTGCTCACGCTGCACTCCCCTTCGTTTGTGTGTTAGTGCGGACCCTATGCTCGTTTTCTCGTGCGCTTAACACCCTTGACTCTCCGTCTCCCGCTCTCGTTTTTCTCCAACAGCAGCACGAACAGCTGCCGCACTGCAGCTTCCCAGTACCCTCACGCACTCTTTTTTCTTTACCTTGGGGATTCAGAGAGAAAAAAAAAGGCGCAGACATCATTACCGATGACCTTCACCCTTTTTCCCTCTCTGTTTCGTTAGCCTCTTACTCTGACTTTTCACTTGCCTGCGCGCCCATGCTCTTCGACCTTCTCGTCTTGTCTAGACTTCGAATACAGCCCACACGACATGTACGTTGGACAGAGTTCACCGGTGCTTCATTACAACAACACACACACACACACGCATGTATATATATATATATATATTTATATAGGCACCCATACAAGCTTACTAGCGTGAACGCATCCTCCCCTTCAACCATAATGCATCTGCATGTGTCTGCCAGCCTCACCTTCCCTTCGCTTTTTCCCGGCTCATTTCACATAAGAAGTGGAGTGAAGGTGGGAAGGACCTCCGAATGGACGAATTAGGAATGGAGTGCGATGGGCGTCTGCTGAAATCGGAGAAAGAAAGAAGAGCGTACGTGGCGAAGAGATTCTCCCGCCTAAAGGGAAGAAAATAAAAAAAGGAAAGAGCGAGCGAGCGAGACTTCTGCTCTCCTCGTCGTTTCTCTTTTGGGAGGAGAGTGGGAGAGGGAAGGGAGTCTTCCTCCTCTGACAAGTCAGCCCTCGCTAACCCCTTCGACTGCCTCTCTCCTCCTTATCATGCTCCTGCACGCAACGTCGAGTTCTTCTTGCTTTTGCCTTTCCCCTGTGGAGGTGTGGGTGGGTGTGGTGCACCGTAGCTGAACAACTATGCGCACCTGGCAAAACGAAGCAGCAAGAGATAGAGAGAGAGAGCAGAAAGAGGGAAGAAAAGGCGCCAGTGCCTTACGCCGAGGTGTATGCGTTTGAATCACCAGATCGCTACGCCACATCATGGCGTGAAGGCATCACGTTGATGTGTCCCTGAATACGTGCGCAGGTGCACAGTCGTCATTCATCTCGAAAAAGCCCTTCTCCCCCCCCTCTTAGATACAGCTCCCCAGTTTCCCTCGGGGCTTGTCTGCATCGGCGCACTACTTAGAAAGGGGTCTCCTCTTGACTACCTTAGCCTCTCTCCTATTCGGTCCCGGTTCACCAGTACGGTGTGCCTACCGTCAGCTACATCGACTGTAATACGAGCGCTTGGCATAGGGAATAGACGTAGATGCGGTGCTGCGGCACGCACTCACACACGCCGCCAGTAACTCTATTATTCCAGTGCGGCCATCTGTTGAGCCGCCCACAGCATGGCCGCTGCCTGGCTGTCCTCCTCATCTGTGCTCTGATAAGCGGTCTGCCGCTGCGGCTGCGACTGCACAGCGCGCTCAAAATGGTAGTGAGCCTCAGGCACCTTCTTCCGAACAGCACTCGCCCCAGCATCGCTGAGAGTTGGCGGCATCGCTCGAGCGGTGTTGCTCTTGTCCGTGGGTTTTTGGTGCTGCAGGTGCTGCCACGACGGCTGCACCTCCTCGCGTGGAGAGGTAGTACTGTCTTCAAAGCTTCCCTGTAGCCACTCCACATCATCGCCGACGAGTCGCAGCCCATAGCCGCTAGCAGTGGTGCTGCGATCGGCGCCGCGGAATGACAAGCGCCGGCTGCCGCTGTCGTAGTTGCCAACCCAGCGGTGCTGCAGGAACGGGAGTGTGCCACTTGCGCTGTGCGCCTCGACGGGCGCAGGTGTGATGGATGTGCTCGCACCAGGAGTAAAGGAAGCCTGAAGCGTCGGTGCTGCCGCACAACCCAGCGCCGTCATCGTAGTGCTGGCGGCGGATGTCGACGGCATTGAGCCGTCATAGACGTCCTCGGACTCCTGCATCCCGGCTGGTGTAGCCAGGGTGCAGGAGAGAGAGTCTGGCATGAGGCCCAGGTGCGGGTCATTGGGGTCAATCTGTTCGTCGTTACTGCAATCGGCGTTGTCGTCGACCGGGTGCGGCGGCTCCGCAAACAGGAGCGGTGCGTTGTCGGTGTGCGGCATTGAGTACTGAGAAGCGACGTCACTCCCGCTCACTGTAGTGATACCGGTGGCGACGACAACTGCCTCAATGCACCTTGCGTTTGCTAATGGGTATGACGTCGGCAGCATTGTAGCGGATGCGCTGGACGCGGTGGTGGGGCTCCTTGTCTGGAGTCGCTCAGCCATGTGCGTGGGCGAGTAGGCCATCACAGGTTACAAAGGGCCAAAGAGAGAAAAGCTGCACGACGGGCGGGAAAGAGTGGGCAACACGCGAGAGCCGCGAACACACAGGAGAGCAAGAAGGCAGCAAGGAAGGAGAGCACAAGCGCAGAGACGACGGAGATGGACACACGGTGGCGAACCGGGGAAAGACAGAAGTATGCCGGCGGAGAGAGAGAGAGAAAGCGAAAAGGGAAAGAAAAGAGAGGAAGAGAAGACGGACTCCGATTTTTTTTTTGGGTGCCCCAGTTAAAGAGGCGTTACAAGAAAAGAGGACAGAGACGAGAGAGCAGACAGAAAACGCCAACACAGAGAGAGAGAGAGAGCAAGCGAGCGAGCGAGACCAGATGTATTGTCTGTGTGTCTGTGTGCACTTTTCTTTGTTTGCTTTCGCGGTATGAAGTCACAAGTGATCTGAAAGGAAAGAACAAACAAACAAACAAAAAAAAGAAGACGCACCACACAACACCACCAACAGAGAGCTTGAGCACAGGACGGGAAAAATGAAGACAGAGGGTGTGTGAGAGGGGGAAGGAGGAGGAATCGTAATTAACGTCAGTCGAGTAGGCGAAACAAAACAAAGGAAATCACCGAGAGAGAGAGAGAGGCAACGTATATACTCTTCACGGTGATGCTGTACAGAGCGAAGTGAAACAAGAACAAGGAGGTTGATCACCCACAAGAGCACAAACAGGAAAAAAAAAACGAAAACAAAGGTGCCAAACTTATATATATATATATGAAAGAGGAGGGTAGGAAGCGAAAGAGAGGAGAGTCAGAGGTCGGCCTCAACTTTCCAACGAGGCTGCGCGCACACAGCTAGAACGCCTCCAACCACCGATCTGAAACAGTGAATCAAGCGGAAAGGGAAAGAAAAGAGAGGCAGAGAGTGGCCCACCCAGTTGAAAGAAACAGTAGTATAGGGCGAGAGCGGTTGTCGCGAAACGCGAAACAGCGATCTTTTCTGACGAGGAAAAGATAGAAGCAGAGAGGCAGAGCAGAAACACACACACACACACAAGTCGAGCACGGAATGTGGAGGGAGAAAGAGGAGGAGGGGGTGCTCAAGAAAGAAAAAAAAAAGCGGTGTCTGTGAGATCTCTTGGATTCTTCTGCGCTGCAAAGGGGAGGAGGAAGGAAAATCTAAAAGGTGATGAGCGGTACACGAGAGGAGGAGAGAGTTCGCGCGTGTTGGCTTCTTGTGAGCGAGTGAGCAGGGGGAGGGTTGGTGGAGAGAGTCTTCGCCTGGCCTTGTCGTTTTTTTTTGTTTGTTTGTTTGTTTAGAGATGGATTATCGCTTTATAGGACGAAGAAGTGAAGACAGCGAACAAGGCAAAAGAGAGCGCGCACGTAAGTAGAGGAGAAACAGAGGCGCAGAAGGTGTGGAAAAGGGCGATGAAGAGTGTGGGCAGCACGTGGTGAAGAATACTCCTGGTAAGGAAAGAGAGAGTGAGAGAGACGAAATCAATCAAAAACTAAACATCGATGAAAGAGGAAAATGGGAAAGGGGGAGGCACAAAACGAAAAAGGGGAGGAAAAGGTGGGGAGTTCTGAACGATTAGTGATGAAAATAATGAAGCTTTGTCGGAGATTGGGGGTTAGGTGCAGTTGCTGTGTCGTTGTGTATACGTCTCTGTGGATATGTGTAGGGGGGATTGATATGCGAGGCCCACGCCAGCATCACAGTGAGAAAAGAGAGACAGGGGGGAATGACGAAGGAGAAGGTGAGTGGAAGGGAGAGAGAGAGCACAGTAAGCATCAGAGGTAGTAATGGGGAAGGGGTCACGCAGAGGAGAGACGCCCTGGGGCCTGTCATTGAGTACGCCATTTGTGCGCGCATGCTTCTCCCTAGCTCAATAGCATCCACAACACGCGATCCCATGTACAGCTACGCGGCCCCTTCCTCTTGAGCTTGGACCGGCACCACGATAGAGGTACATTACCGCACCTCCCACGTGAAATCGACATGATGCGGAGAAGAAATGGAAAGCCACCAAAGACTCCATACACCCGCACTTGCGCAGTGGGTAAATGGGTGAAGCACAAAGGAAAAAGAGAACAAAAATGCACCAAAGATGAAGCGATTGCTACACCCGGTGACGATGCTCTCTCTCTCTCTCTCGCTGCATGTGTTGCCCCCCCTCCTGTTTCACTTGTTCGCGTGTGTACCTCTGTTACGACGAAGTACTGCCAACGTCTCCGTCTCTCCGCGCCTCTCGATTGATAGAGTTGAGCCAAAGAGGGACGCGCCAGGCGGCACTGGACACCTACAAACTCGAAAGTGTAGTACAGAGACAACGCCGCCGGGATGCACCCACGCGCGGCCGACACACAAATACAGGGGCGCACACCTTCTGCGCACAGAAAAAAGGAACGACTCAGGAGTAGGACGCAGTTGACAACAACGATGCGGATGAAGGGTGGGGGGGGCGCCTTTTTGCCCTTTCACGTCATTCGCTTTCGCTTTTCACGGCAGAGAAGGCACAACTGGCAGAAAGAGGAGTCGGATGTAGGAGGGAAGTCGGAGGAACACCAGAGAAGCGCCCTTTATCCACCCAACTTGAACAACAAAAGAAACTGCACGGCGCAAGAACGCACTCCAAAATAGAGGACAGGCAAAGAGAGAGAGGGAGAGAGAGAGAGACCCGCGTGGTGGAAAGTGCTATCAACGAGCTGTGCGTGTATCCTCTCGTAAGCAGTGCGCGGCTGTGTGTGCGTGTGTGTGTGTGTGTGTGTGTGTGTGTGTGTGTGTGTGTGTGTGTGTGCGTGTGTGTGTGTGCGTGTGTGCGTGTGTGTGTGCGTGTGTGTGTGTGTGCGTGTGTGTGTGCGTGTGTGTGTGTGTGCGTGTGTGTGTGTGTGTGTGTCTGAAAAAGGAGGCGAGAGTAAGTACGAACGAAGAAAAAGAACGACGAAGCAGTACAGGAGGAGTCAGCTGGTGAGAGGGGAGAAAAAGGAGGGGAGAGAGGTGGTGGTGGCGGCGGCGGCAAACGTGAAAGAGCAGCGGTAGCGGCAGTGATAGTGCAGTACAGCGTCAGAAACGCAGACGCAGCACACACACACAATACACAAAATACACAAACTTGCATATACATGGACACATGACTCGAGAGAAAACGAGTGAGAGGCCTATAAGAAGGGAGGATGTATAAATGTCGAAAGGGAGAAGAAGGTGAGGAGGAGGGAAAGAGAGCGTGTGGGGGATGAGAGGGAGGCGTGGACGCCCCACTCTGATCAAAACACAAAAATGGGAAGCGAAAGCGTAGTATAACACGCATTGAAAACGAAGAAAGGTTCGTCAGTTCAGCTGATGATGAAAGAGGAGGAAGGAGAGGTAGGTGGAAGGGGTGGGGGGGTCTACGGAGAAGAATCGAAAGCATAGGGAAGACGCATCGAAGAGAAAGAGAACACAGGGGAAGCAGGAAAAGGGGGCTGAAACCACAAAAGGTGCTCGTACACGCACATGAACACATACGCACATGCGACACGATAACTGCATGATAAGAAGAGAAGAGAGATGAAGGATCTCTTTGGGGAAGAGAAAGGAACGGTGTTGAGAGGGGTAAGAGGCAGACAGGCGAAAGATCAGCAAGCAGCTTGGAAGGGAAAGAGAAAGGCGAAAGAAGCCAAAAGGAAAGAAAAACAGGAGTGGATGCTACCTGATTCAACGGTAAGCAGCACGGCACACACACACACACACACACACACACACACACACACATAAGCAAGAGAACAAAACAGCACAAGTAAAACTTCTATACAACAAAAGAAACGCAAAAGGGAGAAAAAAAGGGCGGCAGAAGACACCCGCAAGAAGAAGGGGGGGACGCAGAAAACCTGTAATGAGAGAGGGGGGGGGGGCAGATAGGCAGAGGATGCGTGGATATCCACGGGGACAACGGATAAGGAGGAAAAAAAGGGGGGAGGAGGATGGGCTAAAGATGCACCATATCACGACTGAAAATTCGGTTAAAGAGCCAACACACACACACACACACACACGCACTACGAGAAGGGGGAAGGGGGAAGGGGGAAGGGGGAAGAGGGGAGAGGGGAGAGGAGGGAGGGCAGTGACGGAGCGTAAAAACGGACGAAAAAAAAAAAGACCTTCGGAGAAGAGGAAGAAGCACCACAAAGTAGACCAGATCGGGATGGAGAGGCGTTGCCGCCCCCATTCCCCTCCCCCACCGTCGGCCTTGCTCAGCGAGAGATGCACACGCTCAATCTGCATGCAAGCACGCGCATGGACGAAAGGCGCACATGAAGATGACAACTTTTGCTTTGTCTCCTCTTGTGTGGTCCCTGTGCGGCTCCTACTTGACTCGATGCTCCTCTGCTATGTGGATACCCCCCTCCCTGCCTTTAGAAAAAGGGGGAAAGAGAGAATGCCCTGGTCCTCGAGCTCATAGGTCGGAACGACTCCCTTCATGATGCGGAAAGGGGGTAGTGGCGTAGGAAGGGGGGAGTGACGCCTCTGCGCCCATCTCGCTCTGTGCAACTCCTCGGCCACATCACTACCCGTTTCCCTGCGTGTAGCTTAATCCAGCGAGGAGGTGGGGGGGCTGCAAGAGAGATGAAATGATGAAGAGGAAAAACAGAGGAAGAAACCAGCAAAAAAAAAAACGTACGTCTTTAGTCGAACGAGTACATCACGGAGCACCAACACCAAGTAGCAATAGCGAAGACAATAAGAGCAGCATGAAGTGTGCAACGCACATTCGCGTGGATCCTTGATTGCACCTTCACAGCAGCGCCTCCGCCGACAGAGAATTTCAGAAACACAAGAAGAGGTACACCGACACAGAACCGACAAGAAGCGAGAGGAGGGAAAGAAAAGAAAAAGGCATGATATAGCAGCAGCAGCAGCAGTCCACCCCCTCCCCGCCTCCTTCAACACAGCCCGCACTAGTCAACAGGAACAGACATACGCGGTTTGGCAAGGACAGCTCGAAGAAGAATAAAAGCGAGCGCCTCGCCGCTCACGCGCTCTTCACACATCACACCCTGCTGTATGCCCTCTTGGACGCCTCAACTTGGAGGGGTGCTGTGCAAGTGGCTTTGTTGGTACACGGCTCACAGCCCTCGACTTCACGACGTTAGATGAGCCCCGTGACGGCTGTTTTTGCAGACGATTCGGCAGAGGCGACGCCAGCGGGGAGGCGGATATGGGAACGGCTTCGATTGACGCCGGCAGCGTGGGAAACAACGGTCTGTTCTCTGCGTGAATGGGCGGAGAACCAAGTCTGTCTACGTCCTTGAAGCGTTGACTCTGGCTAGTGTTCACAAAACCTAAGGGGTGGACTACGTCGCCGCCCCTGGCCTCACCGTCTGCCCCTGCCGGCACGTTTGAGGATCTCATAGTTACAGTGAGTCGCATCACTGAAGCCGGTCTGCCGAGCATGCCTGATGAGGTTGCCATAGCCGCGTTGGGCGATGCGCTCGCAACGTCACCAACGCGCAGAGATCCGGCGTTGGCACATTCACTCATAATGTAGGCGTCGTTCTTGTGAGCTGAGTAGCCGAAGGCGGCAGCAGTGGCGCCTGTATTGTAACCCACCTGACTGTGGCGCCGTTGGGGTGGGTGCTCGTTCGCGTGCTCCTGCACAACGAGCTCAGTGCCATCGGGAGCCAGCATCGTCGGCCGCACCACTGCAGGGCTCGAGGTTGAGATGGGAAGACCACATATACGTGTATGCCGCCACGCGGCTTCAGAGTGCGGTAACAGCCCTGCAGTCTCGATACTACGAGCGATTGTACTCGTGCGGCTGCCCCACTTTTCCCTTGCTGCGCCGGCAGCATGAAATCGAGTTGGCAATGCTGAGGAATCGCCAACGCAAGCACGAATGCAATTCGGCGCCCAGTCATCGTCCGGATTGTTCTTTGTGCTTTCTGCAACTGTGGTCGCCACGGCAGCAATGGGAGCACTGACACCAGCACCACGAGCATCGACCTCTGAATTAGCAACGGCGCCTCTCGCTCCCGCGCGCCTGTGCTGATGGTAGTCTCGAAATCGGCACAGTGTGGCGGAGGTGGAGAGGTGAAGGTTGGATGTGCACGCTCGCTCCCGTGTGGCCGCCGCCGCAGCTGAGTCGGCAGTAGCTGCTGCTTCAATATGTCCAGATCCCATGGCATTCGTCTTGGTTGTAGTGATAGTGTCTGTGGTGTTCACTTCCAGAAGTGCCTGCGTGTACGTGTGAGGCGCATCATAGGCATCAAAGTCCACGGTGGACCCCTTCGTTATGACCCGCACGACGCCACGGCCGCCGCCAACGCCGTCAAGCTCATTACTGTTGGACACCAGTGGTAGTGGGGCCGGCATCGTCGCTTTGAGGGGTACTGGTGGAGGGTGTTGGGGTTCGGTGGGGTCCATGTTACCAAACGCGTCCACCCCAGGGTCGGCACTCTGGCACGGCGGCGATAGGGAAGAAGGCAACAGTGGTGTGACGACCTCCTCTTGCTGCTCCACTCCTCCCATCCCCCGGTGATTGGCAACTGCGGACACGGATAGAGCAGTGCGTTGAGTCGCCGATGCCCGCTCAGCCGCCGTGACGAACTTCGCGGACCAGCCAATCGGCGCTCCGCCTCGCGCCTCGGCACTCCACATTCGACTGTCAATGTCGCTCATCACAGTCGTCGTCGTGGTGCCGGAGAAGGTGGGCTGGCGCTGGCCCGGCCTACAGAGCTTTGGTGGTGGTGGTGGTGGTGGTGGTGACAGCGGCGGAGCGAGGAGGACCTCTGCAACGACGTGGCACCAGGCAGGTAGAAGCGGCTTCGTCGGTTGACGGTTGCGTTGACGATCGCTGCCACCACCATCGCTCTTGACGCTCCGAGGGGCGGAGAGAGATGTGCTGGTGGTTCCTGCCGAGGGCGACTCCGTTGGGTTGAATGGAGTGAGAGAGGGCATGACGCGGACTGGTGCAGAAAGGGGCTTGGGTCCAGCAGTCGCCGCGCCCGTCATGTGCGTCATCCATGCGGTGTTCGCTACCGCTGGCACCGCGCCACACCTAGAGCCCCTATCGCAGACAGCCAGGTGCGTCTGCTCTGCAAATGCAGGCATCCTCGTGCTGGCAGCGCCCTCCGCCCGAGTGGCGGCACCGCTGCCACCCAAAAGGGGACACAGACGCCAAGGCGCCGGCGGCTACCGGGCGGCAACGGAAAGAGCGCAGAGCCCCAGCGGAAACCAGCGTCCCTGACCGTCACCTTCACCGCCTGATGAAACCGAGGATACGCTCTTCCCCCGCAAGGCAGCCATCGACCCTGCCACCATCACAGCTCGCGTCGGCGAGTCGTCGCCCTCAAGCTCCACCGGCCGACAAAGCCCGTGAGCCTCCGCGGCGGGATTAGCTGTTGCCACAACGGCACCGAGGCGAGTGGGACGAGCTCTATCTCCTAAGGTCGCATACGATGGTCCGCCACCGTCTGGCAGCGGAGGTAGCTTAGAAATCGGCGGAACGCAAGGAGAACCAAATGTGAGGCCAACAAAGGGGTTACTGACAGCAGCTCCCTCGTTGACCACACCGCCAGTGACTGTGGGATCCTGAAGAAGATCGGTAGGGTATTTCGCACCCGCCACGCCGGCAGCAGCAGACTGCGGCACTGTGGCAGGCAACTGGAGAGAGATGTCAGTCTCCACGGACGATGAAAGGACTGGATGCTCTGTCGACGCTGTGGGTGGTGGCCATGTCGAGTCCTGCCGTACCTGTGGCCCAAAGGACGAGGTGGCGTGGTGGACCTCTTGCACGCTCGCTACGGTGGGTGCGCCCTCTGTGGCTGTAGCGAGGAATGCAAGAGACGATGTCTTTGCCTGTGAGGGTTGCGTTGGCGTAGATTCCGGGTAGCCGGGGTACTCCTCCAGCATTATGATGGACAACGTCCCGTCAGATCGTACGCCGGTATATACGCTGCAGGCACGGAAGGAGAAACCTGCGCGCGAAATCGGCAGCGCCTTGCGCATCATAGCTTCGATAGGGCGAAAAAGGGGGCCGGAGACGCCGGTGCTGGTACGGCGCGCAGCGGCTGCTGCTTCTACCGCATCGGAGAAGACCACAGAGGGCGGCGGCGCCGTCGCCATGGTGTGCTGACGCTGCAAGCGCGATAACGGGGAGGCGCCCCGTGCGATAGCGGTGGACAAGAGTGGCGGTGGGGGTGGGGATACCGCAAAGGTTGTGGCGAAGTCTTTGTGCCTACGACCTCCGGTATCGCTACCCCCACCACACTTGCCCCGGCCCATGTTCTCCGCGAGGCGTGCGGCGCGGCAACCACGCGGCGTGTCGGCCCCCGCCGGTGCAGCGACTTTCTGCTGGTCCCGGTGCTGCTGCTGCTGCTGTAGACCTCTCTGAGGGGCATTTAAATCATCGCCAGAAATTCCTGCAGTGCGTTGCGGCGAGGCAGTCGCGAGATTGGCATTAACTCTGACTCGTATCACTGCACTACCAGCACCCCCTGGGCTCTGTGTCTCCCCAGGAATGGTTGTGCCGGATTCCATCGTCCCTAAGGGTTCTGACAGGTCACCATGACGAAGTCGATGCGTGACACGGTGCTGCTGGCCCAGGGCATCTCGTCTGCAGTACCCGCCCCCTTGTCCCTGACAGAGGTCGCTGATATCCCAGCCATCGTATGGCACCCACTCAAACAGAGGCGGAGAGGCGAGGCTGGATGCATCCGCTGTGGTTAAGACCCCGTCAGCGGCCATATTGGCTTGAGGTGGAACTGAGTGGTGCTCGCGTAGCATTTGCTTCTGCCTGCGCAGGTACGAGAGCGATGCACCGTCTCTTATGCGCTCCCCTTGAGTGGGTCGCGGTGTGGCAATCCGATCCTCAACTGCGATGATCCCCCACTGAGTGCCGCCCGCGTTGCCCCCGGCGACGGGTGCTGTATCTACCGAAAAGCTCCCGCCCGTAAAGGCTGTAAAGTCCAGCCGCACCCATGGCGGTAGCACGCTCAAGGGAGGCGGGGCAGCAACAGCAACAGTGTAGCCCTCGTCTACGGGGGAAACCCTAATCGGTGTGATCTGTTGTGGCTCGTGCTGGCCCTGTGGGCTGGAATGAACATGATCTGCGACAGCTGGGCCGTCACTAGACGAGTTCGTCGCAGCTGCAGTTGGCAGCGTCACCAGCGGGTCAGCCGAAGCTTGCTGTAGCTCCTGGGGTGGTCTAGCTGAACCTGCCGTTGATGGGTGAGCTTGAGTCAGTGATGGCATTGGATGAGCGTGCCGCTGATGGGCTTGTGCCAACTCATTACGGCTGCTGTTTGTCTCGTAGCCACTGTGAGCTGCGGGCGGTATGCCAACGCCACCCGCGCCACCGCTGGTCCTGAAACGGTATGCCGCGACGGCGAGGGCGCTAGCAGCGGCACCGGTAGCGCCATAGATGAGCTGAGGAAGGCTCTGCGGCGAGTTCACTATGCGAGGGGATGGCTTGTGCACTTGTGGTGAGCGAACTGACGACGGAATTAATGACATCCGAACGGAGGAAAAGACGAAGAAGAGGTAAGAAAAGAGAAAAATGATGAGGGGGGGGGGTACTCAACGAAGTGGTAAACAAAGAGAGGGGAAGAGGAAAAGGAATCGGGGAGAAGAGCGCAGACGAAGGCAACAGGGGAGGCAAGAAGTAGCCGGCAATCACGCACAGAAAGAGGAATCTAAATAGCCCTTTAACAAGAGAAACGCTGCCAATAACACGTAGGCAACGCCGCTGGTGCCGCCACCCAAACACGCACAGAGAGACAGGCACAGACGGAAGTGTGGAGAACAAACAAGATGACCCGAGTGATGGAGATGCGCGGAAGGACAAAGGAAAGAAAAGGCAGATGGAAAGAAGCACGCAGCAGCACAGAGGGAGGCACACGAAGAGAGGAATGAGGGGGGGGGGGGGGCAATGAAGAGGGACGTGGCAACAGGGAAGAGAAGAAGAACACCACTGGAATCAGGAGAGCTCAAGTGTCAGAGATTTGGGTCGTGAAGGGAAGAAAGAAAAAGGACGTCACAGAGAGAAAAGCACAGTCCAGAAAAGCACACTGAAACCAGAAGCAAAGCCCAGGCAAGAAGGGCGAGGAGAAGAGTAAAACAAGCGAAAAGGGCCGGGGAATAGGTGTGCAGAAACAAAGGTCAGCAACACCAAGCGCGAGTTAGGCAAAACGGAAATTTTCATAAATAAGAAAGACCTAATCGTGGAGCAGGTGAAACCGGGAGAAGAGTAGTGAGACAAGGGACAAACGGGGGGAGGGGAGAAAACAGAAAAAAAAGATAGATGGGCACAACAAGGCAAGCTGAACGAAGCTCAGTAAGCAAGCAGCCACGAAAAAAACAGTCGCAGTATGTTGCCAGCGATCAGAGAGCGCCCGTTCCGCCCACCTAAAACCAGTCTTTTTTTTGTTTGCTTTTGGCTGTATTGCAGTGTGCGTCTGCGAATGCAGATCCACAGAGACGCAAAAGAGGTGACTCTGTCAAACTCCGAGTGTTTGCTCTCTTCCTCCTCTTTCCTCCTCGTCGTTTCTACCTTTCCCTTCGTGTACTACGTCTCTCCCTTCTCACAGTACACCACGCCTTTTTTTTTACGTTCTCTCTTCTGTGTACGCCTACGCTCTGCACTTGATTCCAAAGCGAACAAGCAACGAGGAAGGAGGTTACGGACGGTATCAGACAGAGAAGCAGACGCAGCCTAGGAAAAAAAAAAAATAATAAATACTATTCCGTGCCTGCGTAATACCGCTTTCTTTTCAACGCCAAAGCAACCAGCAGCCGGCTCACACCCAGCTGGAACTCGTTGACTTCTTGGCGGGTTAAAATGGGAACAAGAGCACTGCACAGAAGGGGGCGAATACTATTTTCTTTTTTTTGCTTGGGGTATGAGTCAGTTGGCGTGTTTGCTTGCTACCTGAGCCAAGGTTTTTTGTATCCCTGTACGGCTTATCTTTTTTCTTCTTTGCCTCTCAATCGCTGTTAGGCACCAATAGAAGAGAAAGAGGGGAGAAGGGGGGCAGCAGCCTACAAAGGCCGCTCACCCACAGAAAAGACAGGCAAAGAAAGTCAAAGGTGTGTGTGTGTGTGCTACGTGACTCTGTGTGCACACACTTCACTTTTTCTTCCGTGTGGATAAATTCGAAGCACGCAGGGACGTATGTGAAGAGTTTTTGAGCGCCTACGCACGCAAGCGGTCAAGGAGCAGAGAGGGAACTAAGAACAGGAAAAAAAAAACACACACAAGAAAAAGAGACGTTATAATCACGCACGCATGCGCGTACGTTTGAGAAGAGGGGCCGAGCGCGTGGACGTGCTTGTCTGTGTCCTCGAATATGTTTGTCGAGAATATATATATGTATACATACCTATACGGTCTTTGTCGAACTATTTCGCCTCTGCTCACCGATGTTTTCGTCCGTTATTATTGGTAATATTTTGCCCTTTTTGTTTTTCGTTGCTGCGCTACAGTAGGGGGTGGCAATGACTTGAGAGGGTCCAGCAGCACGGTAGACAACGACGAAGTGGTGAAGAAAGGAGAAAAGGATAAAAAGCAATAGCGCAAAGCACAGAAAAAAAAGGACACAACGCAGAAAACCACAGCAGACACCGAGACGCACAGACAACAGGTGCGAACGGACGTACAGATATGGCGAAAGGCAAAAAAGGGACAAAAAGAGCCTCTCCCCTCCCCCTCAAAAGAAAAAAAAGGAAGTCGCCCCCTCACCCAAAGAATGAAAAACAAAGAGGGTGATGCAAAGAAACAACACACACGCACACACACACAGGCTCAAAATAGATCAAAACAACAAACAACAAAGCAGCGAAAGCGAACAAAAATGTTCTTTGAAAAATGTGTACAACACAAGATAAGCGAATCAAACCATTCAAAGGAGAAGGAGAGCGAAAAAACGAGGGGGAGACTCCGACTGTCGTCGCTTAGTCCGAAAAGGGAGGGAACAGGACAAGAAGACAAGAAGCACTTGTGGAACACGGAAGCAAATCACAAGATGGAGAGAGAGAGAGGGATTGATACGGAGACTGGAATGTAGACAAACCTGGTGGAGACCCGTGAAGAAAGGCCCGGAGAAAGAAGAGGGGTGTGATGAGCACAAAAGGGGGAAAGGCAAAAAGACGAAACAACCGTATGCCCAGAGGAGGACAAGAGCAACTGGTGCAGTGATAAACGGAATAAAAGGGGGGTGTGTGACAAGATGCCACACGTATGCACAGTTCGCGTGAAGTTGCTTGTTTGCTCTATTTCCGCTGTCTACACACACACACACACACACACACACACACGTACGTACGTAGAGGCGTAGAAGACACTTGCAGAGAGACAGAGACAAGAAAAAATCTGGGGGAAGACAAGAGGAAGGCAGAGCGTACTGGGAAACAAAAACCAAAAAAAAAAGAAAAACACACACGACCTGAGATGACAAGAAACGTCAGACAAACACACAAATTTACACGTCCAGAAAAAAAAATTTTTCTTTTTTTTTCGGCGAGACAACGATAAAGTCAAAAAAGGGGGAGTTTCTAAGCCAAACGCACACAAACAAGGCAAGAATCGAGTCACGGAAGCAAAAGAGGCAGCAGAACAAAAGTGCGACCCAATCCTTCCCGTAGCCCTGCTTGAGTGAGTGTCGGCAACTCTTTCCGGCTCTTGATGGCCGCCTTTCCAGTTACGGCTACTTTGTCCCCGCTGTGAGGAGACTCTTGAGCGACTTCACTCCTATCGCGCCTCCCTTCTCCTCGCTAAGCGCACACGTTGCTCCTGCGCCTTCTTCCCTTTTTCGCCACTAGCTTTCACGCTTGCGTGCTGATTTGACTCGCCTACGCTTTTCTGTAGTTACCCCTTAAAGGGTAACACGGGAAAACGGTAGAAAAAAAGGATAAGAATGGACGGATGGGGTCTTAAGTGAGGTGTAGGGGGTGCCGTACGTCTTTTTTTTTTTGCTCTTTCTCGGTCTCTGTGGATTGGTGAGCTCGTGTGTATTTGTGCGCTATAAAGGAATACTCGCTATTGTTGGATATATGCACTCACGACCCTGGGATACCCCCTCCCCCTCCTCCTCCTCCTCTCGCGCGCGGGGAGAGAAAAACCTGTACAACAGAAGGATACACAGCGAGCCGGGAAAAAAAAGTGAGAAAGAGAGCGTACAGGATAAGGAGGGCAAAGAGACGAAGACACAAGACGGAGCTCAACTGCACTAAATACACAGAAGAAAGATCGCGATGATGTTGAACAGAGCCAACGAAAACAGCGCACCACCGAAAAAAACTGAAACAAAGAAGCCGGTCGTCAAATGGCGTGTGTGTGTGGGTGTGTGGGTGTGTACGCCGTGACTTTCCATGTGCATGTGGGTATGCGAGGGAAGAGAAGCTAGAGCAAAACAAAAAAATGCAGCAAGAGAAAGAAAGCAAGTCTGGAAGGTGAGGAAGTATGAAGGAGAGAGAGGGAGGCAACAGCTTGTAGCTGAGTAGAACCGTCAAGAGTAGAGGACTAAAACGAAAAGCACAGACAAAATAATCACAGAGAACGAGAAAGTGCAAACAAAAAAAAATGAGACGAAGATGGTACTACTCGCAGATAAACACAACCTCACTCACACGCGCGAAGAGGGGAGGGCGAAAAGAGACACAAAACAAACGCGCGAGTCAGCTGCACAAGAAGACACGACGACTCGCAAATGAAAGAGAGAAAGGAGACAAAAGAAAAGGCACGTCTCCTTTTCACTATGTAGGCGTATACGCTTGTAAGAATGCCCGCCAACACCTGAGGGACGTCCTCAGCGTGCGCGTATCTCTGTCGCCTGTAGAAACGGCGCTACTTTCCTCTTATGTGTTGCTTTTGGTCTTTGCGCGTGTCTGTATGTGCGCAGGCTGTGTTCACTTCACCATCAAATCAGTGAAAAAAAAACACGTCCTTTCCCCCAAGGATAGCTTTCAGCTGAGATTTGCACTGCTCTTTGATTGGCTGTTCCGTGCCCCTACGCGCGCGTTCTCTCTGCCCGCGACGTACACGATCAAAGAGGAGGAAAGGGGAAAATCTACCAAAGCAAGCGCACAGCTATCAATTTCTTCGAAGAGCTTGGCAAATAAACGTGCAGGAAAACAGAGGTGATTAGAAAGAGGGTTGAAGGACAGTAGAACACACCAATGTGAGGTGCAAGACAGCGTCACGCGCCAGAGGCTCAAAAGACAACCGAGAGGGCGTGTGCGTTTGTGTGCTGGTGTGCGTGGGAACAAATGTCCGCAAGTCACGGGGCCCACGACGCACCAGTGCGAGTGTGCATGAGCTACGTGCCAGCGGGACGAGAACGAAAAAGAGGAAACGAGAAAAAGAAGGAAGAAAGAGAAAGAGAAAAGAAAAGAATCACAAAATGCTCGTGAAAGAATCTAAAGCTGGAAAAGAGAGAGAGAGAGAAGGCACGAAAAAAAAAAAGCGAAGAGACCAAGGAAAAGAATGAATGTGTAAGTGAACACAGGCAGAAAGAACTTTGAGGTGTATCTGCAGATAAAACAGCTGCGTGGGCAGAAGGGTGGGGAAGGAAAGAGTTGGTAAGGAGAAAGGGTGGTACAAGAAGAAAAAAAGACGGACAACTACGAACAGGCACACACTTGAAGAGAAACACACACCCGGGAAAATAGGAGGGAAGAGATTGAAAAGAGATGGAAATAAAAAATAAAAAAATACACACGGAAAGAGGGAGAGAAGAAATGGGGAAAAAAAAGATACAAAAGAGCTAAGCAGAGGAACAAGTATAAGAAGAAGAAGCGTATCACGAATGCCTTGAGTCAACTCTGGAAAAGTATTTACTTGCTCTTACCCTTTCTCCCCTTCGCCACTTTTCTTCTTGAGGGGGGGGGGGGTATTGTGCGCGGCACCTCGCTTTGTTTTTTATTGTCCTTGGGTGGTCTCTTGCTGCTTGGAAAGGAAAGAAAAGACTGTATTCGTTGCTGAGCTTTTCTGCTTCACTAGCGAGCTGGTGCTAGACCGTGGTAGAGACACAGGCACACCACAGAAATAAAGATGGAGTGCTCGAGTGAGTGTGCCTGGTGAGTCTCTCCCCGTATGTCTGTGGGTAGAAAGCCTGAGGGGGGAGGGGGGGGGAAGAATACGAGGAAAGGCACCACGTAGCGGCCACTAGACAAACTGAAACGAAAGCAACCGAAAGGAAGGGGATCGAAAACGAGGATAAGCATAGAAAACTGAGAGACCGAGAGAGGCAATCGAAAAAAAATATATTTTTTTTTTAAACGAAATAATAAATAGTAAACGGAGCAGAGAAGTGGGATAATAGTTGTAGGAGTAGCGGTACTGTCGATGTGAAGATAAATCGATCCGATACTCACATGTGCACACACGTATACACACACAATCGATTTTACTGAGTTGACACTTCTCTGTCACTATGTCGGTAAGTGTAATTGGATGTTCAAGTAATTGGCGTCTACGTTCGTTTGCTTGATCCTCAACTGTTTTTTTTTCGTGTGTGTCTTTTCTTCGTCCCCTGACTAGAGTGTATTGCACCCCTGTTTTTTTATTTTCTTTTGCTCTTCTCAGTTGCTATTCGTCTTGCCAACTAGAAGCTGATAAGTACCTACTCGTATAGTGAACCCGTGCGCTCGAGCGAGTGCGTGAACGTTAGTTCTGTGTGTGTGTGCGTGTATATGGGCTTGTGTTAGTGTTTTTTTTTTCGTCTGTGTGTGTGGTTTCGCCTGCACACCCAGCTCGTTTTTTTCTCTGTCTCTATCCCGGCTTTTTTTTTCTATTTGACGTACTGTATATTGCCCCCACCTGTGTGTGTGTTTTTTTTTTTCGTTTCCTTCACGTTCTCTCTTCTTCGCCTTTATTTGCCTCTTTCACTGTCCCTAATGCGGCGTATCAGCCTCAACGAAGCTTGTGTGCGTCAACACGGATCGTGGAAAAGAGAAAGGCGGATACGGTAAAGAGTTGCTACTTTTTTGCTGTTGCTGCTGTGTGATTCTACCATGAACGCGACTCGCTGTCGATCATCAATCTCATCCAAGGCACCCAGACACACGCCTGCACACACAGCCGCCTCGGTGCTGACCACACGTCAGAAGGAAAGAGAGAGAACGGCAGAGTCACGAGGAAACAGTAAAAGAATGAGCAAAATAGTGGATGGGGAGACAGTAGAGAGCGCGAGAGAAGAACAGTGAAGGAGAGAGAAAGGACAGGGAAACTAAACAGGGACAAGTCTGATGAGAAAACACAAGAGACACGAGAAGGTGGGTGATAGTAATTATGTCAGTATAAAGAGAGGTGCGTCGTATAGAGGTACTACTTTCTTCTTTAAAGTATAGAGTGGGAGAGAAAAGGCAGAAAGGGAAAGATAAGAAAGACCAGGATCAAATAAATATAGATAAATTCTTCCGTTCCTTCGCCAGCGTGAGAGAGAGTGAAAGAGAGATGAAAGGAGGGAGAGTTAGTTACAGCGAGGTCATCAACAGGCCAGCACCTTCGCCTCAACCCGATTTCTCGGGCGTGTACGATAGTAACGCTTACACCAAGGCTATACCATCAGGAACAGCATGCGTCTTGTATACAATAGTATCGATTCGCGTACGTCCTGTGTGTGCGCACTGACGAGGGTGCGGAGCCACCTGTCCCTCCGACTTCCTTTCCCCAGGTGGAGACAGGAATGGGGTCGGATGGGTGGCGGAACTTACTCTGAAGGCATCGACAGTGGAATGAAGGCGAAGGGAGCATAAGGTCACTGGGGCCCTTTCTCCAAGAAAATGGCAACTAGAAGCAGCACTGACAGGTAGAATAAAGATCCCGCTTGCACTGGGCTAAGAAAGCTCTATCGTCCCCCAGATCTTGTCGCACTGTTATGTCTCGAGAAAGAAGCGTGTCACGCCAAAGAAACATAGCAAACAACCGCGACAAAAAAAAATACACAGTTGCTGCAGGAACTGGTGCACTCACTGGCGGGGTTAGGGGGCGGAAAGGTAAGGATAGGAGGGCATGAGAGTCACCTACCAGCATTTACTCTCCAACGCACCTTCATACTACACATTGATCACTGTGGAACAACAAGCCGAGGCACTCTTTTTCTGATGTGTCCCTTCGACCATAGAATATGAGCTCAACTCAGCTTTACCCCCCGCCCTGCCACAGACCCATCGCGTGGCGCGAAGCAGCCGTAGACACATGTTACAGCAATGCGCCAACTCAGCCATCGGGGCATGACCCCTGACTCGAACTCCACCCATCCACCCGCTCTGCAGGTTGCGCCTCCCAGCCGCTCCCACTGTGCCGGTCGCCACTCGGTGCATCCCTCGGGGAGGCTCAGGTTCCCCACACCACTAGGCAGCGAGGGCCGGGTGGGATACGCTCGAGTTACGCTGGCACTTCCTCCATGTTTATAGCATATACATGTTCACTGTCGCAGGTCCCTCCGACGCAGCGCCGTCCAGGACCTGACCACCGGCATCAGCAGCGGGTACATCGCTGCGACTTCCCTCGCACTGCAGGCGCCTAGCCCTGTCACTACCAGAAATGGTTCCACATTGGTAAGAATAGGGAGGCTGCCTGGCTTCCCTACGCTGAGTGGGCACTAGACCCTGGATACCATGCTGTGAGGTGTCCTCTGTCATCATGGACAAGTAAAACATGAAATTAAGAAAAAAGAAGAGGGAAACGGAAGAAAAAGAGAAAGTGCACACTTACGATTGGTACGATAGAGAGAGTCGTAAAGGCAAAGAGGAAGGGGAAAGGAAGAAGAACAGTCGAGTAGAGTCAAGCTGAAGGAGAGAGCGGAGAGGAAGATAGGGAGTCGGGATAAGCGAGAAACACTCCGTCGTGGTCGCACGAGACGAGACGGCGGTGCTCGTGACACAAGTGTATGATAACTATGGCGAAAAGCAAAACAAACAAGTGAAGAAGTGAGCAAGTAGAAAAGGCAAAGACTTTGATAGATCCAGTCGCTTCTTTTTTGTTGTTGTCTCATGGTGCTACTGCTGCTCGATCTTCATTTTCTCTTTTCCTTTTCTTCGTGCAGTTCCAAAGCGCTCTAAAGTCTCACGAAAAAGGAGTACCGCAGTCGTGGAGAAGCGAGAAAATATAAATAAATAAACGTGCAAGTAAAGGAAAAAAAAACAGCAAACAGCCTTAACGGTATCCAAAAACTGTGATAGAGGAGGGGGTTGTGTGAAGAGATGGTGGAGACGATGCTGATAGATCCACGTGCACAAGTGATGAGCGAAATGAAAGTGTGGGGTGGCAGAAAAGGACAGGCGATTATCGTCTCAGCATGTGCCTGGATTTACTGGAGGCAACAGGAGAAATATCAGTCATTTGCTACTGTCGTCCCTCTGCCTTCTAACAACAAAAGAAAAAAATGAAAAGCCCCAAAACAAGGAGCTTGTCTCTATCGGTGTCGCCCTTTCGATTGAACGTTCAAATGTGCTCCATTCGTCCATTAAAGTTTACCTACAAAGGAGTGGAAACAAAGGTCACACGGCGAGTCTATCGCAGTGCACACACACACACATACATGTGCACATCAGCATGCACCTAGTGTGTTAACACTACTGTGAGCGTGGATCCGAGTGGAAGCCTGCGCACTCATGGAGCGGTATGGCAAGAAACAGAGTGCCGAATACTCATACAGCACACAGAGCAAGTGCGCATCAAGTCACATTCAACAAACCTCTTGGTAAATAAGAGCACGCAAAATGTGAAGCAAATCAGAAAAGAGGGAAAAGAAAGCTGCTCATTATGTTTGCAACCGCTAAATCGAGGGGAAAGGAAAGGGGCGAGGGGGGAAAGAGAGGAAATGAAGAGGGAGAGAGTCACAGAATGCGCGAAATAGTCACGAGAAAAGAGAAGAAAAAACAACGAAGAAAAGCAATGAATTGAATCACGTGTGGAAGGCCTGGAGAGGGGTGGGAAAGAAATGAAAGGAAAGGAAAATTCGAAGTGTATCGGGATGGCCCTCCGTTCGATTCAAGGCTGCTTTTTTTCCTCTTCCACGGCATCGCGATCGGGCCACAATTCACTGCTTAGAATAGCTGGCTCTCACGCCGTGAAGTCAGTTGAGATCCCTTCACAGATAGGAGAAAGAGGGGCTGCCATCCGGCTCGCTACATCGAGCAAGGACTGTGTATAGAACGAGATGTCTTCGCAGTCATTAGGCTCGGAGAATAAGGCACACTCCATGCGGTTGATAGACCGCTCTCTCGCGGCCCTGGTCATCCAGTCTCAAAAGGAGACAAGACGTGCGAGAGACAGTGGCCGTGAGCGGTGGGTAGTGGTGCGCCCTGGCGCGCCTTGCCCTCGGCATTGGCCTTCTACGGCTGTTGCAGCCGTACCTCGCAAGGCTGCCTCAAGCCCTTCAGTAGCCACGATGTGTAGCGCAGCACTCACCTTGTGCGGCAACGGGACGCCAACCTCTATTCCAATGTCGAAGAACAACAAAAGCGAAGGCACGTCGGCGGGTCTATCGCTTGGGCAAAACAGGCGGTCGAACGAGGCTTGTGGCTGCAGTGCAGGAGAGGAAACGTTTGCCTACTCCGTCCACCTAATGTCCTAGTTTGCTGTTGTGTTCCACACAGAGAACCCCAGGTTGCTCAGGGCGGAGTGCACGAGCCCGGTGATGTCGCCACGAGCAGTGGCGATGGTGGTGGTTGTCGTCGTGACGGTGCCTGTCCCCAGCACCATCGTCTTTCGACCAGTCCACGAGGGGGTTACAGGCGCTCAGAGTGGTGCCACTGCCAGACGAAAGTCGTGACAGAGCGCGCCGGGTGCTTCTGGAAAGAGTGAGGTTGGCGGCTGTAGCCGGGATGACGGGAAGGACAGGAGCCGCAGATGGCGGAGGCAGAAGTGAAAGATGAAATGGGATGTGGTCGCTGCCTGTGGTTCTCACCCTCGTCTCACTACCGCTGCTCGCCCTCGTCCCCGGTACGAAGATACCTCCCACGCCGGGCGAGTGACTCCCACTCGTTTTGTTCGGGCACTGGATTGCCTGGAAGAGAGTAATTGCAGCGGTGGTGTGGTGTGGATTGGTTCCGCGAAGGTGCATCGAATTGGCCGATAGTTGTCTAGGTAGCACCGGGTCCATGAGTCCACACCTGTTGCAGAGTACATCACTGAAGGCTGCGATATAACCTTCAGTGGTGTACTCGGTGCAAAGTCCGTCACTGAGGTAGTGGCGATTGTCGGCAGTGAGGAAATATGAAACATTCAGAGTTGACCAGAGGTTACTTCAGGAAATTGCTGTGTCTTTGGTGTGGGTGGTAGGGGTAAAGTTTGCGGAGGTGAAAAGAGTGCGCAGTGCTGCAGCAGGACCGCGAACAATTATCCCTGGTGAATGGATTGTAGTGGCAACTCCCATCCCAGACACTAGGCTTTGTGCAGGCTGCCTTCCACCCAAGGAGCCAAATGCAAGTGCTTAGCTGGTGTCTTGAAGACCCCGGGCATAGGTGGAGTCTTTGCCTTCGTGCAGGGCACAGCCGAGCTGTTGCTTCTCCCGAGTGTAGTGCCACTCCATTACAATCCAGCAAGTGGAGACATCATTGCCTCCGGGAGCTAGTTGTCGCTAGAGACAAGACGGGCCTGGATCACAGAAGCCGTGAACGGGGAGGCGTCACTGGGGGGGGGGAGCTAGGTTGAGCGAGGCGGTGAAGATCAAAGGAGCTACGATCACCAGCTACCGTAACATGGGCACCGGGGCTGTGGGGCGTGGGTACCCGCAAGTACTGTTTTCTGCTGCTTTGGTTGCAGCCGCAACGCAGGCGAGAGGGACAGCACGACCGAAATACTGCTGTGACGCCCCCCCCTTGCTATCTGCCTCCACCCCACTCGCATAAGCCGGGTGCCAGAATCTCTCCACTCTCTGCGCAGAGGACCAGCTCATGATGCTCCATCCTCGGCGCACGAATCGAGAAATGTGATAGGCCCCGTAAAGCACCCTGGGTGAGCATATCGCGCTCCGGCAGGAGGGCCTCAATGGATGGGATCGGGCTTTACAGCAAGCAACCTTTTCTATCCTTTGGCGGCAGACGCACTGAAGTGATTGGTAAGCCACAGTCCCGAGACCTGGGGGCTCTCCTTTGCCCAAACCCCTCGCACCACCGCCCCTGTGCTCACCTGGTGTTTTTTTTTTTCCGATAGAGCCGTACGAGTGCGCCAGGTCTTCTCAACCGACGTTTTTAAGAGGCCCAACTATGCCCATGTGTGCTGGAGGCTCCCCCCTCGTGACCCTTCCAGTCCCCGCCGCGACTTTGTCTACCCTCTCCGTGCGGAAACAGAAAGCAGAAGGCCTGCCGCAAACCTGCTCCGTCACGCTCGCTTCCCTTGGCCGGAGCGCGAAAGAAATTGGATGGTGAGTCCTACAACTCTTTGGGACACCAAACGACTTACAGGGAGCTCGTGGGATGGGTGTTGAGGCGACATCGACAAATCCATGAAGGTGGCAACGCGCGTATCCAGAGATGATAATCCTCTGAGGAAGAGGACCGTAGCTGCTGGACTGTAATTCCCTGTCGTGCGGGCGCGGCGGTGTTCTGCAAAGCAGTAGAGCGTGGTCACTTGCTCCTGTGACGACGGCGTCAGGATACCGCGGGGTGCAGTTGTAGGGATCCTCCATGGCTTCTGACGACTGCTGCAGGGTTCAAGATTCAGGATACAGCCCCCAGTGAAGAAAAGTCCTTCCGTGAAAGTGATGAAGTGACTCGTGCTGTCAGATTTCCGTAGGAGACACCAGTGGGAGCTTGCCTGCTCACTCCAACAAAGTAAACGGCAAAAATACACTACTAACCCTCACAGCCACGGTAGTAGATGTGGAAAAAGAGGGGAGAGGAAGACAGTCGCAACAAGAAGAGATGGACAGAAAAGCAGTGGAGGAGTCAGCGAGAGAAGAGTGTCTTGCAGCCTTGCAGGGAGAAGTCTCCAAACGGAGAAAAAGAAAAGGGAGACTCAGTGAAGTCACACTGTCTGTCAGGCAAGCAACATATTAAGTTTTGCAAAGTCAAAATAAAAAAATTGACGAAAGTTTCTCCGATAAAAAAAAAAAAAAGATGAACAGACGTGACAGACGGTATGTGGGTCCTCCTTTTCTTCCTCGCAAGAGAGAAAAGGGGGAAAGCTTTCTTCAAAAGGGGGAGGGTGTTTTCCGGTTAGCAAAGAAACAGGGCCACGAAAGGCCTTCATGAAACAACACAGACACAAAGCGAAGTTCTTTTTCTTAATTATTCACAACTACTTTCCCTTTTTCCCCCTTGAGGGGACAACAGGGATGAATGTTCGATAGGCAGAAGGCTCGAAAACTAGAGAGGGGCACGGACAAAACAAAACGAGAGCAAAGAAACACGAACGAAAGATTCTAAATAGAAAGCATAAAACAGAAGAGAGAGAGAGGAGAGAGACAATTTAATAATAATAATAAAACGCACACGTGGCTAAGAGCACAATAAAAATTCTTGAAAGGGTAACAAAGAACCAAAACGAATAGACATAGAAAGGGAGCAAAGTGGAACACGACGTACGCACTGCGGGAAGAAAGAAAAGGAGGACCAAAGAAGACGAGGACGAGGGAAGCAAGACAAGAAAAAAAAGAAAAAAACAAGAGGCAAAAGCATGAAAAGGTGTCTTGGCCTTCTTACCTCTTCCTTGTCCTTGAGGGGGAGTCGGTGCATATGTGTGGCTAGGTGGATGCGTGCCTGTTTCTTCACTCAAGACAACAATGGAGAGCAAGGGAAGAGGATAGAGTATGAAAGAAATGAGAAAGATGTACAAGGCAAAGACCAACAGTGATGTCCGCTATTGTTGTTATTTTACTCGCTTCTTGTTACTCATACCCTCTCTTCCACACACATGCACGTTACACAGGTACTCATCAATTACTTTTTCCACGGGTTAGGGGTGGGCAGAGGGAAATAAGATGTGGGCGCGAGTCTTGCAGGAAGCACGTAAAACGTGAAACTCTACAAAGTGCGAGTCTGGGTGTGTGTGTGTGTGGGGGGGGGGGGTGCGACGAATCTGTCCGTTCTTCGTCAAGGACCCTACGACAAAAAATATATGCCAGTCCTGGACGGTGACCGTGGCCAGCTTCACAGCAAGAGATCACAAGAAGAAAAAAACTAGGCGGGAAGAAAAGAAAATAAAAAACGAGTAAGATAGGACATCAAGAACCGAATGAGTATCTTTTCACCTCTCAACACGTGTTTTGGGTGTGTGTGTGTGTTGATGCAGTCGAGATTTTTGAGTTCAGGGGGATAGGCAATAGAAGAGATGTCTGGAGTCCAAACAACAACGGATGAATGAGCTTTGGAAATGAGGTCGATCACTGAAGACCCATCCCTCTTTTAACTGCTTGTTCTTCCTGTCTTTCGATTAAGGTAGGAAGGCAGTAACGTGCACCACAGCTCGAGAAAATTTGTGGTTGAATCACCAACACGCCCATGAGATAGAAGGTGTGCTAAATTTAAAAAGGCAATGAATGTGAGACGGGTTAGAGAAAGAGTGGCGGGAAAACCCAAGCGAGTTCGTCCATTATTCATCCCCATGGAGTGCAACCGAATGTGACAACAGCACCACAAAAGTGCCCTTCATCACTTGGACCCTTCCATTGATTGGGCGCCGAAAGCCATGCACGACACGGCACGGCAAAAATTCCCCCAAACAGAAGTGCATCTATAAGGCAGCAACATTCTTTTTTGATTGTTTGCTTTCTCTTCATCACACTGGAAGTGGTGATGAGGACAAAGGGGAGAAAAAGACCGAAATTTTCCTCAAGTACACACCCGAAAGAAACGGTAGCAATCACTGAACAAAGAAGAGGAAAACCATAAACATAATATAGAGAGACAATAAAAAAAGAACAAGGCTGAAAAGAGACATAGAAAAACATCAGCAACTGGGCAGGTGTAGGAATACCAAGAGCGGCGCACCAACGCTTAGGCGTCTGTCACGGTAACAACTGTGTCTAAATCTACTCGCTGCGTCGCTTCTTTGTGTACTAAGGGAAGCCTGCCTCCCCTGCTTCTCTTTCTCCACAGTGACATGGTTTCCTTTTTTGCCACCTACGCTTGGAACGCCGTTTCTTCGTAGCAGAACTCGAACACGAAAAAAAAAAAGGGGAGAAGCAGAGGCAAAAAGTACTGGTGACAGAGTGTGCATGAGTATATGCGGCATGAGTGGGAATCAACGAAAAGAAAAGGAGGAAACCCCAAGAGAAGGCTAATTTTACAATGAATACAAAACTTGAACTTCCACCAGAGACGCACAGGCACAGACACACGCCTACGAGAATTTTTGTAGCCTCTCTCGGAGGGCAAAGGGGTCAAAAAACGAAGCCGTTCTATGGACAGTAAGCGGAGACCATCACGAAAGTAGAAAAACGTAAAAGGCGAACAAAAAAAAAAAACGCGAGACACACACACACACACACACACAAACAAAGGCAAAACTTCGTTGAATGAAAGCAATGCTCCTGTTCCGTCTATCTTCGCCTGCAGCTCCTTTTACTTCTCTTACTGTCTATGTGATGCACGCTATCGAAGAAAGAACAACATGCATAAGCGGACAATGTCAAAACAAACACATGCATAAAGAAATGAGGTGTAGAATCAATAACTTTGTGGTGCGCTGACCAGCAGTCATCATCAAAGGCCACTTTTTACATCCCTGGGGCTTGCCACTGATCCAGATGCGTGTCGCGCCGCAGGGCATCAGACTTGGAGTGGCTGTGCGACGTGCGCCGTACGCGCCCCGGCACAGCCTCACGGACACCTAGCGACACAGTGCTGTGCCGGCGGCTGCTGCCGTGTCCATGAAACGGAGTCATGGTCTGCGAAGCAGCCTGCTGGTGTTGCATGTGTATAATAGATGTTACCTCATCCAAGCGCCGTTCGATGCGACTCAGCGCCTTTGAGAGAATCGGGCTCGCTGGATAATTCCCCATGGAAAGGGTGCTGCCACTCCCAAGGCCATTGTACCCCATCACATCACGGTGGAAGGCTGTGTCGGGGCCCGCAATGCTGTACCGCGGAGGTTTGAAGAACCCAGTCATGAGCGCCGCAGTGTCGACGCTGCAGTTGTTCAGCGCTGAGGCCTCACCGCCGTTATGACCCCTTAGCCGCTCCTGCTCCTCGATCTGCCTCTCCAAAATCATCAGGCGCTGCTCTTTCGACAAGAGCCACACCTGAGAGTCACGGAGGATCATCATGTCATGCTCCAAACCGTGCGCTTGCTCTTCCAATGTAAGGCGAACCTTGTTGAGGAGTTGCCCACGATTCGATGATGAGCGAACACCTTCCCGTTTGGCGGCAAGAACATCTTGCTTCCATTGGTGCCGCGTACGCCTCAGCTGCTGCTTCCGCTCTTCGAGGTTCTGCTGTTGTAACTCTACATACTTGCGACCCTCTTGCAAGCGACTTCGTTCGCCCTCAACTAAACTGCGCTGCTCCTCGAAAGAAAGGGGTAGCTTAAACCCACCAGATGTCTTGATCGGGTTTCCGCTCAGGACAGGCGCCATCAGGCTCGCCGTGGGGTTCGAGGAGTGGAAGTCCTGCTCGCTTCTTGAAGGTGTGACGATTATGGATGCTGCAGCGGCAGGTGTCCCTGGAGACGTTCGAGCCTCTCCCGTTTGCGCCGGAGATGAAAGGATGAATGGTGATCCGGCAAAGACCTCACGAAGTGCTTCTGTGACAAGAGCTTTGATGTCCGGCTGCGGAGACGCAACAGGGGCTGCCCCAGCAACACTCTCCTCGACTGAGGTACGTGTGAGCAACTTTCTATCCAGATGTGGGGGAGACCCCTTTCCCTTTCCTATGTCGCCATCGTCATCTGTAGCACTCACAGATCGACTCTCCAACAAGCGAGGAGTTGGTTCACGCGATTCAGCAAGTCGTACGACGCTCAGACTGTCTCGCCGCAACTCCTTTTCCTTCACCAGTTCCTGCATGATAGCATTCAACTCCTCTTGGGCCTTCTCCTTCAGTTGCTGCTTCAGGGTCTCGAGCTCCTTTGCTTGGGAAGCCCTGATTTCCGCCAGCGCCTCCATAAAGTGCTCGTGCTCTTGCGAAAATTGTTCTTTTTGATGGGCACTCCGCTGTTCCTTGAATTCGTCGTGCAGTCTTTGAAGCTGCTGCTGCTGCACTTGCTTGAGCTCCTCTGCCTCGCGCTCAATATCTTTCCGAAGCGTCTCGAGTCGCTTGCTCGCACGATCTTGCTCTTGCTGAACTTGCCGGTCATGCTCCTCGCGCATCTGAGCTAGTTTTGAGTCCATTTCCTCCTGCATTTGCCTCTGCCTTTGAGCTCCAATCTGCTCGAGGACGCACTGCGACTCTTCTACACCCTTCGCGAAGGCGGCGAGTGCAGTTTTATACTCGTGCAAGAAAGCTAATGAGAACTGCTTCACATCCGCCACGCTTTTCATAGCTTCCTGGAACGCCTGAGATTGAGCCTCTTTTTGGATCTCCGACTCCTGTCGCTTTTCGCGCGTAAAGACTTCTAACATCTGTGCAACTTCCGCTTCGACTTTTCGCTTATCGTGATCGAGTTGTGCTTTCAACTTGTTGCGCAGGCGCTCGCTTTCAGCGGTGCGCTTCGCCTCATAATCCTGCCGCAGTGCAGCGAGCTTGCTCTCTAGCTCGGCTCTAAGCTTGGCCGACTCGCTATTCATCGCATCCTCCATCTCCTTGTCGACCGCCGCTCGGCGTTTTTGTTTTTTGGCGTTTGCTTCTTCCTGATAACTTCTGAGCTCCTCTGCTACCCCTGCATCGATCGCCTCCTCCTGACGTCTGAGATTGTTCTGCTGCCGTGCTCTATATTCCTCCAGCTCCTTGCTCACCTCCTGATCCACCTTGGCCTTCTGATTCTTCGAGCTAGGAGTCACAGCTTTCTCTGGCGAAGGTGTGCTAAGCTTGTCTAGAGCCCTCAATCCGTTCACACCACCACCAGCCACTACCTTTGACGGAAGAAGTATGGTATCGGGCTCATCGATCTTGGGTGCTTTGGTGGCATCCAACGCAAGAGAAGAGCCGCTGCGAGAAGCGGTAGATTGAAACTCGAGGGAACCCATGCGTGCCGATGCAGTATTTCCCTTGTCGTCCCTCCCTCCATCGCTCAGCATCGCGGCGATCTTCAGAGATTCGGGCAGCTCTTTCTTCTGCTGTATTGGCTCCAGGTCCTTGACGCTGTTGATCTTCCTGGCTGCCTCCTGAGCTCTTGAGTTTGTCTCCTGTTCCTCGGTCTCGCTGATCTTTGATCGTCCCTTCTTGGTAGACTTACCGCTATGCGCGTGCAGATGTTTGGACGAGCCACCAGGAGTAACTTCTTTATCACCCTTCCCATTTTTCTTCACGTGCAGCTTTGCTTTCTCCGTTTTGAGGAGCTCACGGTAGTGTTCGTCGGAAGGGTGATCCCAAATACTCTGCCCGGTCTTGAAGTTGAAGTAGTACAACTCACCCTTTTCGCTCTTGCATGCCTTCCAGTGGTCCGGAAGTGGAGCCTTGAGACCCTCGCGTGCTATCCACAAAAGGGGCATGTCGTCGGGGAGCTCCATCCCGAGCCACTTCCCGTACTCTACCATTTCGGCTTCAGAAGGTTCATAGCTTGTGTCAGGTTGCACTTCGAGAACCACAGACATTGTGCCTCGCTAATACTGAATCGGGTGCGCTACGCAGTGTAGTTGTGATTTATTGTCACTTTTTCTATTCATGTGTACGCAATCACTGAAGTCGCCGTAGCACCTGGTGTTCACAGGAGTTAAAGATGGAAAAGAGAGAATTGGGGGTGAGTAGTGAAGGCGAGGAAAAGAGAAATAGAAGCTACTGTCGCACGTGTCAGTAGGTCATCGAGGGGATGCAGAGTACGCTGTGTGTAATACTGTACTTGATTCACACACTGATTTCATGTGAAAGAGGAAGTCAGGGAAATGGCAATGAAAAGCAGTGCAGGCAGTTGCTTTGGTCCAGTGAGTTTGAACTACGCTTAATGTGTATAAAAAAATGGGCCAATGCTCCAAATTGTCATGCAGAATCAATCAAGGGTAGCAGAGGAGACGACCTTAGCGCAACACTAAACACATGTATTTTTGAGAACCCTCCAGGAGATCAACACAAAAGCGTATCAAGTCCCCTTCAGATGACTTGCTCCTATGTTTGGCAGTGGTTCAGGTAGCTTGCAAGCTAACAACTTCTGCTGACTGCTAGAGGTTGAAAGGCGCAAGATTGGATTTTTAAAAAGTCATACTACGAGTCCGTCGAAGCATATAGCACAAGCCTTAACAATGATTGAAAGGTGCAAAAGGCCAATGTTCAAGAGTGAATGTGTCCTCAAAGGGCAGTTAGCAGAACCAAACACGTTGTGCGACTCATTTAACCCGGACAATACTCGCAGAGAAGCCCACACTGTATAGACACGAAATTAGCATTTTGAGCTACACCTGCTGTTGCTCCACCTCAGATAAACTGCCCTCATGACTCGAAGTTAATCGGTGCTCCATCACTTCAGTAACTTGCTGATCATTGGCTTCTCCTCCAAGTCTAAAACCTTTCCGCATGGCATCTCAACTAATGACGGCTCCTCATGCCAAATTGCTTCCATCTCTGTACAGAGTCAACCCGGTTGATACTTTAGTCAGGGAAAAAGTGTTGGTCAATATAGAAGTGAGGAAGTGCTTGCTCAAGTGAGCCTTCTCTGATGAATACTTTCAGTGTGATACCAACACCACTGCTATTCCAATCGCGACCCCTGGGAGTCTTAGTCTTCATGCGCTTCACTAATAGCTTCTGCTCAACGCAATCGAATGCCCGATTTCTGTAACTGTAGCGCATCCACCATGGATACAAGGACACCGTTTTTTTTTTTTTTTGATTCAGTGCTTATCCCCTAAGATCGCAATATATATATAGGTGATCCAGGCGATGATCTTGCTCTCCGACAAAAGGACGGAAGCTCTTGAGTAATGTAGTCACAGTGCCCCCCAAAGCATTCCTAAACGACCCTTTCAGAAGTCGTAGCTATTCATGTCTCCGGTTGCACTGCGTTGCCAGCTGCTCGTGACGGGTTTCTCAAGCCCTTTACCGCGGGGTGCACAGAAGTTGCTCATACAGCTTTTATACATTTACACCTTAGGTGTCTACTATAGCCTCACAAAGCTCTTGTGCCCATCGTCATTAAGCACAACTGCTTAGCATCAGCTGATAATCATCATACTAGTAAACTCTGACAGCAGCAGGAGGCCCCACTGTGTGACTCATCACCCCCTTGTAGATAGAGCTGCAGCATCCAAAGGTTTCACATTAGTACCCTTTGTAACTACCAATCATTCAGCTTGATTACAAAAAAAAAAAGGATGAGCATGACAATAGTAAGTCCTGTAAGGAAATCACTCACCACCACATACCTTCATCGCATCCTCATACGCTGGCATAACCACTTCAAAACCGCGTGGAACAACACTAAAAGGAACAAAGTTCTCTATGAGTGAGAAGTAGAGAATCCTCTACACCAAGATACTTCTTTTCTCTTTCTTCCGTGTGCCCATTCTAAGAACTGGGTGAGATACCCTTGAGTGAAGCTGACACCATGCCCATCATATGGATAGCAAAGACGTATGCACTGCTTCAGGGTGCTGTGCCGCGATGTCATCCAGGACCGGGACGCAGGTAGCAGTAGCTGCACATCAGTCTGGCTTCCCTGTGTCGTAGGTACTTGATCCTAACACCACCAGGGCTGGGTCGGCATTGACAAGGATAGGAGCTCCTTGGATTCCCCATATAGTGTGGTACTGACCACCCTGACACCACGCTGAGGTGCCACCCATCGTCAAAAAGAATGGACATGTTGCACAGTGAAAAACTAACACACTCGGCTCAGAAGAAAACTCCTGATGTACTTAAGGGCAATCATATTCTACAGAAGTATACCACTTATTTAAGCACATTCAATCACGTCTAACAAAAAGAGACCCTTATAAATTACTGCAGTAGCTTGCACGACTTTCAAACAAAGGATGGGTGTGTACGTATTGGAGGAACCATTGCAAGGAAAACTCGTAATCAGCTTAACAGCGGTTAAGAATCAGGCGTGGCATCAGAAAAAAAAACTGTCACTCAGAAAATTCTCTCTCTATCAAATAGCAGTAACAAGGTGTACGTGAAAGAGAGCCTAACGTGTAGTGCACCGGGCACCTCTAATATATATACCCCCTTTCTGCCCACGGCTCTTTTTTGCCTGTTTGTACCACAATTCCCAAGGCATTACACCCGCGACTGCAATGCACAAAAATTTTTCAGAAACATCCCTTGAGTCACACACAACCGCAGCTTACCTCACAGCACCCATTACATGTCATTGATGTAGAAATTGCGAGGCTCACGTCACCACAACTTGGAAAGAGCGACACAGCCCTCCAGCGCAAAAAAAAAAAAAGCGAAAAAATCCTTTGCGCGCCCAACCCTGTAGTTGGCAATTTTCACTAGACACCTGTCGATTTTATTCAACGCCCCGCAAAACCCCACTAACGGGGCGCAGTCGATGCCGCAAAAATATCGTCACATCGACCCGATAAGCGACCTTTTTTTCACCCCCCCCCTTTCCACCACGAACTCAGCAGCCAAACAGACGCATTACCGCCACAGCCCACCCACGCCTCTGGCGCGCCGCGGCTCAACCCGGGTCGCCCAGGACGAACCCTCCCGCCGTCAGGTCGGGGAACGTGTCCGGCGGACCCCCGCGCCCTTCCCCGCATACGCGTTCTGCGGTCGGTGCCAGACGGGCGCGGGTGGGCTGCATGACTTGCTCCAAAGCTGGCCGCCCTCAGGGTCCTGCCCGGGGGCAGGGGCCGTGGCGTCCTCCCTCCCCCGTGCGGGTAATAGGGGGTGGTCCGAGCGCATGCTGGTGGGGCTCGGGCCGGGGCCCTCGGGGACCTCGCACCCCGCCCGCCCACCACCCCAAATCCCGGATGCGATACGCCATGCCGGCTGCGCTTGATAGCGCCCGCGCACCGCGCTCGCACCGCTAGGCACTTGGACCTGTTTCAGGACGTTGTTGGTTTTTGGAGGGGGAGGGGGACTACGCTGAACCACTCTTCTGCTGTTCTTGTCTTCCTGTGCCTTCCTCCCGCGGTTGTGTATTCGTGGGTGAAGAAAGGCACCCAGACCCAGTATAACGCTCTCATCCCTGTAACGCCATTTGCAAGCCACAGTGCGCTCGCCATTCACGCGCGCGCTTTTTCCTGGTCTCGAGGTGTACGCTGTCCCTGTACGTTAAGAATTTCGCCGTCCGTCTTGAGAGTGAAAGGGCTAGGCGGACGTGATGATACCACCGCCATGCCATTGGATCCACCGCGAGGCTGGAGGGCTGACAGTGCCAGCGTTCGATTTCCCGAGGCCCAGCGATACACGAAATAGAGGTTCACGCGCGCGGCGCGCTGCAGAGCGATGGTGCACTCCTCAGGCTGGCACAAGTCGTACGCAACTCGCTCATACAAGGGAACGCACAAGTAGTACAACTTCAGAAACTGTAAAGTGCGGGCAATGTTGTAGAGTACCTCCCCGATCCCGACAGTCGGCTCCAGAGCCAGGCGAAGCTGCTGATATTGAGTCAGGTAGTAGATGGCCGCTGACACGCACGCCTCACGAGACCGAGTTCGCTTTCGGTGGCTGCAGAACAGATAGGAGAGACCCACCATAAAGTTCAGCAGAATATCGACCGGTCTCTCCCGTAGCGCCATCAGGTACAGATTCAGCACACGTGTGTAGCTGCGCGTTTGGTGGTACCGATTGGCCAGCAGCACAAGTAGCGCAGGGTCATTGTAGCCGTCTGCGACAGCGCGGTATAGGATGGAGCTGCGATCGTAGCAGCGGTTCAGCACGCTGTGCATCAGCTCCACCACTTCATGGCGCTTGTCCTCAGCGGTATCCTGCTGCAGGAGTCGAAGTCCTACACGGTAAGCATCCTCGCTCTCACCCGCCGCAAGTGCGGCTCGCAGTACCGCCAGGCGCAGCGGCCTCTCGAGCCCATTTCCCATCTGCCGCAACCGGCGCTTCTGCGCAAAGTGAGTGAGTGAGACAAACGCGAACTCTCGCGCCTCCGTGAACTGGCCCACTGCACTGTAGCACTCCACAATGGCCACGGCGAGTGAAATGAAACCGGCCTTTCCTAGCACCGCCACGGCCTCACGAAGCGTCACCCTGTCCTCCAACCCGGTACCAGGCGGAAACCTGGCAACCACGTTGGCGTTGTGGTTCGCCTCCAAGTCAGCCCATGGATCCGGGGTACTTTCTTGCCCCTCCCCGCCCCGCACCCCGCCTCCAGGGGTGAAGCTGGAGGCGTCGAGAAAAAGCTGTGCCATAGTTGGGTCGTGAAACTGCTTGCTAACCTCCTCCAGCGAGGGAAGCTCATATGATTCCGGCAATGTGTCCACTGTTTCGTCGTGCTGCTCATCCCTCTCCGAGGCTGGGACCTCCTCTCTCGCGTTTCCAGAGAACTCAGCCAGCCCTCCTTCAGTGTTTGCAACTGCCTCAGCCGCTGTCAGAAACTCCTCTAACTCTTCCAGGTCCCTGTCTCGCTCCCCCATTATAGTGTTGTTGAACCGGCCCACGACGGCGCCGCCGCTGCTTTCCCTTTTTGTCTTCTGCCTCTCTCCCTTCCCTTCAATGCCTGATGATGCCTTCACCACCGCCGTTGCCACAATAGCTGTGTCGCCGACTCTCTCACCACCCCCCTCACGCTTTACTGGGGAGTGAAGAGCTTCAGCTCCGCTTCGGTCCTCCCCACCGTCATCGACAGCCTCCTCCCTGATGGATTGCGTCGCACTGCTCTTGTCTGTCTCTGCCTTGACCCTGCTCGACGCCGGCTGGTCATCCTCAGCCCTACCACCCTCGCCCTCCTCTTCGGCAGGCCAGAAGGCGCCTGGTTCCATGCTGATGACAGCCGCGCGCCGCTCCTCGGCCGTCTTGAGCCGAGTCGCGCCTGACTCACCCTGCACAGCAGCATCTCCGGCAGGTCCTTCAGGCACTTCATCAGTCAAGATGTCCCCGTTCGCTAACCCCCTCCCCACTGTGGGGCGGCGGCGTCGCCGATTGAAACGGAAAATCGTCGAGGTGTCCTTGAGCTGCCCCTCCTCCTTCCGTCGATCCCAACCGGCGGCGAGTGACGCCGCTGCAGAGGCACCGTAGGCGGTTGTCGTTAGAGACTCCAGACCGCGGCGAGACAACTGCTGCCGTGCGACGGAGGTCGAAGCTTTGATGGACGCGGCTAGCGAGAAGGAGGTACGTGCGGCGACGTTGCTGCCACCAGCCGAGGCACTCCCACCCACCATTCCGGCCAGACTCGATGCAGGTATGATGGCTGAACTCGCACGCGTCACTGTTGGGAGGTAAAGAGAGGCCCCACTGCGGCGCGATGACGTGCCAGGCGCGACAGATTGGGTGTCACCGTCCTCCTCGCTGGACAGCAGAAGCTCAAAAATTGAAACGCCGAGGGCGATCGCCTCGACATAGCGCTTTGCATGTTGAAACACGTGAACGAGAAACACGCCAAGCTGAATGCGCTGGAGCGCCGGCTCGTCCTTCGACGGTGTCAACACCTCTACAGCGGCGGTTGTGTCCTTGCGCTGATAGAAGTAGTAGCGACCGAGCAGGAGCCTTGCCTGCAGATGCGTGGACTCCAGCTGTAGTACGCGCTCGGCGTACTCCTTTGCTTCCTCGTACAGCTCCCTCGCGTACGCGCTTTGAGCCTGCCCTTGAAGGGCCGCGGCTAGCACTGTTCTGAGGTCTGCCTCCTCCGCCTTGAGCGCCTTTAATGCGTCTGTGGCCGCCTGCACCTTATTCCATGGAGCTGTGTCCTGCATCAACGCCAGCTCCGCCTCCGCCACACCCACCTGCCTGCGAACGCGGTCATAGACAAACTGATGGTAGTGAGCTAGCGTCACGTACAGCTGTGCCGCCTCCGCATGCATACTCACCTTCTGCAGTGACATGGCAGCATCCAGCAAGACATCACCATAGTCCTCCATTGAACAGTGCTCCACCAAGTGCTGAAAAACGTCGCGACATGGTTGCTCGTAGACGCCGCCAAGGAACGCGTATGCCACCCCAAGCCGCACGAGGAGGTCCGGCGGAAGCTCCATTAGGTCGACATCGAGGCAGCCAGCCGCCATATGAAGCAGTTGCACGGTGTCAGAGAAGCTGCCTTGCTCGCTCAGCAGCTCGGCATGGACGTTAACTAGCGTGAGAAAGTTCTTCTGGTCCTGTTGGGTTCGAAGCTCTATCCGCTCTCCGTACAGTTGGTGGACTACGCCGCCTTGGTCCACACCCGTGCTGCCAGCTACATTCCTAGGGCGATGAAGCGACGCTAGATCTGAGAACGGGGAGGCAGGGGAAATGACATCGTCAAAGCTGAATTCATCTAATGTGGCCTCGGCAGGAGACGACGACATTGGCGTCGCTGAGGTCGTGAGGTCCGTTGTGACGGGGGCTGCTGCGCCACCCTCGCTGACGTCCACGCCAAAGAAGCGCACGCGCCTCACAGCTTGTCGTCCTGAGATCGACGAGTCCGGCAGGGGTGAGGACGGCTGTTGCTCCGCACCTGGAGTGGAAGACCTCACTTGAACAGTTGCCTCCGCTCCGTGTCCCACCGCCTCACCGGGCGTTGCTATTGCTCCAGTTGCATCAGCCGGCGGCAGTAGTTGAAAGGCGTGTTTGATGCTGCTCTCGATCAGCCGCTGCAGTGACGCCCACTTGCCAAGTTGGAAGTACAAAGACGAGAGGATGGCGAACACCTCAAAGTCGCAGCACCGACTGCTGTTCCACAACGGTACCAGCACATTCAATGCTCTTCGAATCTCACCCAAACCGATGAGTAGGTCTGCTAACTGCAGCTGCAGCGCACGGTGTCGCTCCTGGTTCTTCTCAAGTGCCGACATACGCTGTAGGCAAACCACAGACTTGTAGTAGAGCTGCTGTGTCATGAAATCGTGTAGCAATTCCTCCCATAGGACGATGTCGCGCGCCAAGAAGGCCTGAAGGAGCCGGAAGTCGCTGGCCTGGTCAAACTTACCTTTCGACTCCGCAATCACAGCCAACAAGGCAAAGAGGTGCGCGGTGGGCCGGATGCGGAGCGCTTGCACTGCCTCCTGTTCAGCTGCTTGCGAGTCACCACGCAGAAAGGCATTCTGTGCAGCTGTTACGTGTGCCTCAAAGGTCGAGTGCAGCGCACTCGAAGAGAACTCCCTGCGCTGCCCCTCGCGCCGACGCTTCACAGCCGCCGCGCTCCGCCCTGTCTCGACACTATTCGCAATTTCATTCCGCTTCAGTGGCATCGATTTGCGCCCCTATACGCGGCACTCGGGAGAGAGAGAAAATAAGATAAGAACGAAGGGGACGGAACGGTATGCAGGGAAAGGGCGAGGGAGAAAGCCCTGAGATGACAACGGTGTCGGCACGCCACACACACGCACACACCTTTAGCAGGCAGTGGGTAGGGCAGACGTTCAGACCACGTCCGTCGAAAAGTGGCCCTCGTAGAATCCACTGGGCGTAGGTTTATGAAGCAGAACGAGGAAGTGCAAACTGGAGAGCAGAAAGATGGGCGTTCTATGCACAAAGCGCCGCTTTTCACGTGGGGCTCGTATGTATGCGACTGTGTATGTGTGGGGGAGGGGGGGTTATCCATGTGGACGGATAGGCAACTTCGAAAAACTTGTGTGTACACTTTGCAGAAGGCGTACTTTCGCTTGGTCAAGAAATGGCGCGGTTACGGAAAAGAAAGTGAGTGTGTGTGTGTGTGCAGGAGAAGATAGAGGGCATGTAACCACCACGCTATAGTGAGACTGCCGCAAGCGTCATTGTGCCGTTTCGGCAAGAG
>NC_009304.2:188167-206622 GCF_000002845.2 Leishmania braziliensis MHOM/BR/75/M2904 | reverse complement strand
TGGACGGATAGGCCACTCCGAAAAACTTGTGTGTACGCTTTGCAGAAGGCGTACTTTCGCTTGGTCAAGAAATGGCGCGGTTACGGAAAAGAAAGTGAGTGTGTGTGTGTGTGTGTGTGTGTGTGTGTGTGCAGGAGAAGATAGAGGGCATGTAACCACCACGCTATAGTGAGACTGCCGCAAGCGTCATTGTGCCGTTTCGGCAAGAGCATCATCGACCCCTCAGCTTGACCCAGGCCCAAACGTCGTTTCAGAAAGCCGTCAGCAACTAGAGGGGAAAAAAAGCAGGTAAGGCTCGTACTGTCGCTTGTATGAGGAGGAAAAGAAAACTCCAGCCATTCGCCAATACTTACTCGCCAGACCCCCTACACACCCAGCCCCTAATCTGTGTGCTGTCTTCCGCTCAATGTGCACACAGTAGAGAGAAGCACGCTTGGGGAGAAGAGAGAAGGGCGCATCGACTTGACTCATCAGGGTAAAACCTGATGTGAACCTTGTTCTATCGGCGGCTGTTTCTCGTTGGTCATTGGCCATTAGTGACAGAGAGAGAGAGAGCTTCCCTTTTCCCTTTCTTAGAAAAAAAAATACAGACGACCACCACCACGCCTCCGCTACAGACGCACAAACACAAGCAGTTTGCCAAGCATTCACAACGAACAAGAGAGACGGAGCTGGGGCGAGTCTGTAGACGGACCACGAGCCAAAGGCCACGCTGCAGGTGGAGGAAAAAGAACGGAAAGAAGCGCACTCCAGGATGGATCAGGCACTGGGGCGTAACGCTGGCGGAACACGCCTCACAAGCGCCCCACTCGCCAGTTCGCACAACTCCTATGATGCCTCCGCTGAGATCAGCGATCCAGCTGCCTCCTACTGCTCTCCCTTCACGCAATGCCGCGCCAGAAGCGACGCACGCTACTGGAGACGCCTCATGGTCGCCTCACGTCTCATGAAAAAAACAGAGCCCAATCAGAGACGAAACATGGTTTTGTTTGCTTGTTTATTTTCGCTTTCCAGCAGCCAGCAAGGCATGGCCCACATCTCACACATGCGCCCATGCACAGCAAAAGCAATCGATGTGTGGATCACCGCACTCACTTGCACCAACAAATCGAGCGACTGATCTGGCCAGATCATTTTTTTTTTTCGACAGCGGAAGGAAATGGGGGGAGGGGGAGGGGGGGGCACACGCTACGAAAAAGCTAGTGGGCGCCGATTTCGATGTTAACGTCGCATAGGACTGCTCAGTACGCCGGGAAGCAAGAAAAAAAAAGAAAAACCATAAGTGGGATCCCGTACTTCCACACTGTGCAGATTCTGCGGTGCTGCCCTGCCGTTTGTCTCCCTTTTCTCTTCCCATAGACATGCACCCACCCACCCACACACACACACACAATGGGTAAGAAATAAAGATAAGATCTTCGACGGGCTCTATCATGCCAAGGCAATCCTTTCGCTTTTACATCTTCCCTGCGAACTTCACGAAGAAGTGCAGGAGGATGATGGTCACTATAAAAGCGGCGCACCCCATGAGGAGCTGCATCGGCTGGATGGTGAAGCCAGTGGGCTCGAGGTCGTTCACCGGCTGGCGGGGGGTGACGTGGGAACCACGACGCTGAGTGACGCGCATGATGACTGCTAAAGATAAGAACAACGATCTGAAAAAAAGAGAGAGAAAAAGGGCGAAAGAAAGGTAGGAAGCTCGAGCCAAGATGGCAAAAGCAGGATGCGGGAGGGAGGGAGGGGGGGGGGGGTGTAGCTTGATGGCACAGGGTGGGGAAAGGGCAAAACTGCCGTCAGTGGTACAGGCAAAGCCGAATCCATTGAGGGGTAATGGGTGCGTAGCAGCGGGGAATATACGATAAGATGCAGAACAAAAGTGGAGAAGTCGACTGCAGTGAAGAGGACGCGGCGAAGGGCCCATTGAAGTGCCACGTGCACCATGGACGGGTGATCTTTTCTCCAGCTTCCTTGAGAGAGAGAGAGAGGCCGCGGCACCGCAGGCGTCCAGCGAACAGAGCACACCTCACCACCTCCGCCCACAGCGAAAAAAAGACAGGATGCCCGCATGTCTGCATGTAAGGGCATTCTGCTTCGTCTGTCGAGCACGCACACACAGGTAACGCATCGCGACAAGAACGAGGCCCAGAGATAAGACCGCAACAGGGTGAAGGGCAGAGGAACAACGTAAGAGAAAATAGTAGCATGAAATGAATTGAGTGCCTTCAAGCACGCGTGAAGTCGCCTGCTATGCGTTGCGCGTTGTCTTCTTTGCCACCTTTGTCTCTCGCGTTTCAGTTGTTGTTGTTGTTGTGTTTTGCTCTTCCTTTTGTTCTTTTGAGCCCAGTCGTACTCAACAAATGCGCAAAAATGTCTCATTTCCTGCGCGCGTCTTGTGAAGAGCGCCTCTTCCTTCTCTGAGTGCGCTGCCTTTACAATGTCAGGAGAATGAAGTACTTATTGGCACCTGAGCGGAAAAAAAAAAGAAAAGGGGGAAAAAAACAAAAGAGCACTCAGGATTATGGAGATCAACTGCACCCTCCCCCTTGCTTGGCAGTTCATTCTATGCGTTCTTTCTTTGCAACGTGTCCGCTCTGGGGGACTGGGGGGAAATTCCCTCGAGTGACGTTGACACTTCCCCCATCATAGGCATTGTGCACACGTGCGCACGGTCGCAGGCCGCTCCGACGCAGTGCCGACCAGGACTCGATCATCGAAGTCAGTAGCGATACATCGCTCTGTCTCCGCCGCGCCGTAGGCATCTGACCCTGCCACCACCACAGGTGGTTCGACATTGGCAGGCAAGGGGGCTACTTGGCTTTCCCGCACAGAGTGGGTACTGGAGACCCGATACCACACACGGAGGTGTCCTCTGTCATCCGGGTCATCATTTGTTCTGCAGAAAAAAGATGACGGCGGGCCCATCTCGCGGTGGCAGGCGCGGTGGTTGGTCTGTGCGGAGTCTCAACTTCGCGTAGCTTCGTAGAGCCTTTTGTACTTGGTTCGCTCTTCTGCAATCAGCGAAAGCTGATGCTCCTTGTCGAGCAAAGCGCGAAGAAGCTCTTTGCACTTCCGCTCCGCAGAGACAGGCGCCATCGTGGCAGAAACATCGCACGAAGTGGGCAGTGGATTTGACCTTGGCAAAGAGCGATGAATAGCACACCCCACACCACCACATGCCGGCGGGCTTGGAAAGGCAAACAGATCCGGGATGGCTCGCAGCGGCGCAGCGGCCACCATGGCCTTCTCAGCACCTGTGGCTGATGCTCGACAACCCTCCTTCACATTACTTTCTACAGTACTCATGGCGCAGCAGCCTGCACTACTCGGTAGCGCGCTAGAGGAGATTGGGTTGATTGGGAGCGAAGGCTGCAGCCCCTGTTCTCCAGCGTCATCACAAAGTTCCGAGGGTCTGGCCTCCATAGCGTCGGCTGTTGTCGATGACTGCGTTCGAGACAACTCGGCAGATTTCCCAGTGCCCCTCGCTTGCTCCTCCGTGAGGGGCGGCCACACCACAACGACACCACTTCCCAACGCCTTCGTAATGCGCCCAGCTAGGCTGGCGCTTGCAGATAAAATGCTCCCCGTCGTCGAGTCGCTTTGGCAACTCATATCCACGCCAGGCGTACTGTTGCTGTCCTTCTCGCTCTCGTGCGCCACATGATCACCGGGGCCCCCCTCGTCGGGCGGTGCTGCCGAAGCAGTGCTGACCTCTGACGCCATAGAGCTGCGCAGCTTTCTGGCCTCAGACGGAAAAGAGACACACTGAAGTAATTTGTGGGGCGACGGGGAGTGATGAGGCGGTTGGAACGGCGATGACGCATTAGAGGCCGAGTGTCCTGTGCTAGGCTTAGCCTGGGAGTCGCTTGCGCAGTTTCTGATCGGGGATACGCCTGGTGGTGCCCCAGATGTGCGGATAGCGCCTGTACCTGCAGCAAACGAGGAGGAGAGGGGTGCTGAGGACGTGTACACCTCTCGACACACCTGCTCTCTCCACTTGAACAATTCGACGGCGCGCGATTTCCATCGAGCTTTCGACGTCAACGCCTCCTTGAGCCGCGCGAGACTCTCAGCATGAGCCGACTGCTCCTCCCGCAAAGCTCGACCCAGCTCATCTACTGTGGTCTTCCACGTCCCTCTAAGATATTCTTCTGCAGCGTCCTTTGCGTCGTGGACTGGCCCCGCAGAAATATTCTCATGCGATGCATCATTCGCCTCCAATTGTTGTAGCGCCAAAGGTAGCCCATTCGTCTGCTCGGTGGCCTCCGCCTGCACTTGCGCCTCCACTTCCTTCTTGGGCTGCGCGTACTCCTGCCGAGATAGACAAAGCTGTGCTCTGGCTAAAGCGCAGTCATCACGGAGCTGCGCAACTACGACTTCGTAGTTTTCCATCGTGGCGTAGCAGCGGCGCAGCTCTCTCTGCATGTGGACAAACTCACAGATAGATTGCTCGCTGTGCATGCAGGCTCTATCATTGCAGTGCCGTGCAGTAGTCACGCCCCTCGACAGCAGCGAGTCGGGATTAGTTTGCGCAGAGAACGACGCAGTGCCGATATCCTGTCGCTCTCCTTTCCCACGGATCTCGTCTTCCACATGTACGCTTTTCACATTCGACGTGCCTCTCGTGTGCCCTGATGCCGCGGCAGGCGCTGCTGGGGCTGCGGCGCTTTTCTTTAAGCTCGATGGTGACGCAGGTGCAGCATCGACTAGACGAATACTCGTCAGTGGTACCTTCCCATCGAGGTTGTCGACTCTCTTGCGGAAAGCAGTTGATGACGGAGGTAACTGGGCCTGCAGTGGGGTAGCACCCGACTCTTGCAACATCGCTTCCTGTGCGGCTGAATCATCTTTGGGTGACGCCAGTACGGTGCAAGGCTCTGAGGGTGCCACTGAGCGTGTGTTAAGAATGCTGCGTCGGATGTTGTTTGGCCGTTTCGTGGTCCCGTCAGCCGCGACAGGGATAGAAGTGCTGACTTTCGACGGAAACGATGTCCTCCGGTATAGTGTCCGTGGTGAAACGTCCGCACAGGAGGTGCGGTATCGATGAAGCAACGGCGCACCACCCTTTGCGAAGCACAGCGATGCAGACGCGGGCTTGAGAGCAACATTGTCCTCATGTGGCGTGGGTGCCAGCGGCTGTGAGGAAGAGTGCCGCGGAAGCAAGCCAATATCCAATGTCCCTTGCGATGGACTACGGCTCAGACCGGAAGGGCTAGGAGAGGTGTCTGCCCTTCTGACCAGACGAGTAGAAGGAGACGGACTCACTTCTGCAACGCGGTTGGTTGTCACTATACCTTCCCCGCCGCTCGCCTCACGCAGCTGTCGGCGCTTGTGTACGCTTGTGGGGTAGTAGTTAAAGTCGCCATGCAGAGAGCGATACCCTTTCCCTTCGGCGAGTGGTGAAGGAGCTCTGGTCGACGGCAGCGCCGCGTCGGCAGAAAGGGTTGCGGGCATTAGTACACAGGAAGGTGCTCACAGGATGAGGACAAGGCGCATGCCATCAGGTCGTCTAGTTCTAGCATGAACAGCTCATAGGCGAATCTATAGAGAGGCAGAAGTGCATTGACGCCGGGCCTTTGTGTTGTGCAGCGGAGAGTTCCGCAAAGGTCTATCAAGGCTACAGTCCCGCGTCGGCAAGGCACCACGCCGGTGCCGAACTTTGGCCGATGCGTTGTACAAACTCTGAGTGAGATGAAGAGAAAAAACACGATCCAACAGATGAGCAACACATAGAAAGGAAGAGCTGGGGGAAAAATTTAAGAAAGTGAACATGCAGTGAGGTGATGGCGAGGAACACAGGATGCTTTCAGCTTCACCACATCCTGTGAAAGGTGGTCGAGACTGCTGCCTATAGAAAGCGCTCCATATCAGCATGCATCCGTCATCCCACGGATGCTCCTCTGAGGTCAACAGACTTCGTCTCCTCCTACACGTTGAATCAACGAGACACCACCTCATAACTTTCGCCGGAGGTAGCACTGCTACCCGAGGTCGAAAAGGCACTCATTTGAGACGTGGTGGTGAAGAAAACGCTTCTTTTTTTACAGATACATGAGCATCCGCTCTCTGTACTACAGAGCCTAAGTCCCAAAACAGAGCGAATGGGTGCTAGAAGGCATTGGAAGAAGAATAAAGAGAAAGCAAGAGCAAGAGGGTGGAAGAAAGAGAGAGAGAGACATAAGAACATAGAGGGATAGAGAAGGAAACGAAAACGAAAAAGCATCACCAACAGTTGAGCAAAACAAGAAGGCAAAGGAAAGCGAGCTGAGCTTCCATAACGGAAGCGAAAAGAAAAAGGATTATTCGGTCTTCGACAAATAAGTTCTCTTGTTTTTCTTTGCTTGAGAAAGAGTAGTCGCCAAGGGGAGCCTCTTTCCTTCCAGTCCGCTGCATTCCTAACTTCTTCTCAAATTGTACGCATGAGGATAAAGAGACAGTGTTGTGCACACATAGTGGTGTTTTGGGTGCAAATAAAGTTCGTGCTCGAGCCGCATGGTCGCCATGACTACTCCGTACATACACAGACATACACACACGCTGCGCGCAGTACAACACAGCCCCGAGCAGGTGAACAAAGTAGCTGACGTCCCCACAGAACACAACGAGCAATTGTGTTCTGTGGAGACCCTTTTGTTGCATACACACGCACAGAAAGAGAGGAGGGGTGAGGAGAGGAATCAGAGGGGAGGAGGCGAAAATCAAAAAAGATGGTTAAGGCACTGCGTGATCGCTTCTTCGTTCTTTTTTCTTTTTGCTTCCCCACAGCCAAGCGTGTTTTCTTTTGCTTTTTCCTCGGCGCTTTCGAGGCGTTCTTGACGGCGTAGGTGTTTGCGCCAGTCCCTTGACACAAAAGGAGAAAGCGAACGAAAAAAAAAAGAAGAAACGAAGGCAAGACTCAGGCAGCAGCAGCAGCAGCCGGCACAGAGAGAGAGAGAGAACGAAAGAGGTGGTGAATAAAAGAGAAAGGTGCAGGTGTAACATCAGGAAGCGGAAGAAACAAGGAAATCGAAAAATAGAAAAAAAGGAGCAAACAAACACGAAAGCAAAACGTCTCACGAGATGGAGAGAAAGACAGTGCATTCGCTGCCGAAAAAGAAAAGGAGGAAAAGGAACGAAAAGTGTAAGGAGCCGGGGCAGTGCGAAGCCAGGACAACGGAGGGAAGAGACAATGGGAAGGAGGATGCGGAAGGAGACTCTCGGGGAACAAATAGAGGACGAAAAGACTCCGAGGAGCTCAGAGCCATCTCCGTCTACCCAGATTCAGGAAGAAGAAAAGAAATTGAAACAAGAAGGTGAGACAGCATACGCTGCTAAGCCTTCTCTACCCATTACTGCCTTGCAGCGTGGCTCAGCACACATTCCAGTAGGCCATATGTGTCGACCGCGTCTCTCTGACGCTCTCCTTCGATTGCCCAGTGCCGTAGATGTACTGATCCCTGTCGTCTCATCGCTCCCCTCGCTCAAGCGGACAGATGAGACACGTCGAAGAACGGCAGGTTTTTCCCAACCTTGCAGCCGCACCGCTACGCTGTCCCCAGCTCCTTTGCTGTGAACACCATCGGTCGCGACGTCGCACCATGTTCCTCCTTGTACGTGTGGTGAGAGTGGTTACAGGAGGTCTGTTTCTTACTAACCCCGCACGTGCATCAGTAGTAAACTTTTCCAGGCTTCTGCTGGATGCCGTAAGGCGTCCTCTGCGGAAGTGCGATGTGAGTGTCAGTGCTGTATGAAGCGGTGTTCGCCATAGTAGGTGGTGAGAGAGAGAAATGTATAAGGTGACTTTTCAAGTAAAAAATGAAAGTGGAAAGAATTGGGCGGGAGCGAGAACAGGAGCAATACCGGAAGGGTGTCTGCACGCGAATGTTGTAGCAGTACAGGTTGTCAAGTTTTGTTTCGGTGCTCTCGGCGGCAGAAAAAAGATTTTTGACGAAGAGAACGGATGCGAAGCGCGGGATTGAGGGAATGTTCATCGTTTACAAGCAGCTGTTCGCACGTTGCACACGTACGCACGTGCACAGGTTCAGTTACGCAACTATAATGAGATCGCACATGAGGCTCAGAGTCCACTCCCCTCGCAGAGCATCAGGGAGACTTAGGCAGTGCATTGATGTCGCAGAGGTCAACACACCAGGGAGAAGCGATAGCAAAAAGCCAGTCAGCCTCCTGCTCTTTTCGGCGAATCGACTACACTTGTGATGGCCTCACAGGCAAGCAATTGTTCATGAAATAGTTCAGCTGAAAATAAAAGAGAAAGCGCATCAGAAAAGTGCCAGTTTTGCCAACGACGACAAGTTCGCACTCGTCCTTGAGCTGGTGTTCTGTGGGAAGAACAGCAAATGTGATGGATGGAAAGAGGAATTATACAGTGCATCCACAAGAGAGGTTTCTCTTGTGTTCATCAGCGCTGCCTCTCTGTCATCGATCGTACTGGGGTGGCAACTGCACCCACTTCATTTCCTGTTTCGGTGAGCTGACTTGGGTTTTGCGGAAGCGCGCCACCGGACACTCCTCCTGCACACGTTTGCCGAGTTGCTCAATCTGCAGTGGTGTCGCCTTGGGAGCATCCACCATGACGTTCATTCCACCTTCGGGAGTCTTTTCAAAGCGGATTTCGCGCAGATCCACGCCCATCTCGCTTGCAATGTCTCGCGCGTGCGACTCGCTGCACCACTCGAGTGCCCTGTCCAAGAATCCGCCGAGCGGCCCACCGGGTGGAAAACCGCTGCCACCACCACCCGCCGAACCCATCAAAGATGCTGCCGCCGTTCCCACCAGAGCTTCCGCCCTTTTGGCCAAAAATGCTGAACCCACCGTTACCAGTGCTGCGGCCCAGCCCACCAGATGCACCGCTAGCGCCCCCCGAAAACCCTTTGGAGAAGCCCTTGATGAAGCTGCCAAAGAAACGGCGAGCCACCGTGCGCTGCATCGTGTGTGGGGGTGCTATAGCAGATTAATCGGCCACTTCGCTGTTGCAGAAGCCGTATGTTGATACAATGTAGTGTTCTGGTCTACTTGTACCCGGTTTTCCTCTAAGAGTTTCTGCAGCGTGAGAGAAAGCACCAGCTTTACAATCATGTAGGTACGATGGTGAAACCATGAGAAAAAAAAAAAGCGGTGATTGCCCTAAACACCGTGTGGTTTATTATGCCGCCACAGAAAGAAAGAAAGGCAGTAGAGGAAAAAGGAGTGAGCCTACGGGAATCAACCCTGAGGACAGAGCTTGACAGTGCAGTACGAGGAAGCACCTGACACAATCGCATTGAGGTGCTTCTCAACACCTAGGTGGCAGTCTGGCAAAGTAAAAACACGGTGTAAAACAGATCCAGAGGTGTTGCATCAAGCTTTCACCTTTTCGTTACTGTACAGTTTTCTTTTGCTCAAAACCTCAGGACCACAGTAGCGAACGTTTCAGTAAACTGGAAGAAATCCTGCGCTGCACAAAGCAATCAAGAAAATAGTGGCTTGTGTGTTTCATTACCACTCGAATAGCGAAAGAAAAGAAGGGTCTTCCCCCACAATCGGCAGTCATGGTTCATGTCGTTCTCCTCAGAAGTCATGCTCACCACTTATACTGTCCGCCGTGGTATGAGTTGTATAGGAAACTAAATGATAATTCGTAAAGAAAGGGAAGAAAAGTCGGCGTGCTTGCTTGGCCCTTGTTACTGATTCAGCCTTGGAGAAGCTGAAGAGCCTTCTCATCCTGTGCTCGATGGTCTCGAGTAGACATGTTGTATAAACTCATCGCCCACTTTCAGTTTCTGAAGGAGTGTATACTTCTCTGCTATGCTGCCTTTTTTTTTTCCGTCCGTCTCCTGTGAGGCAACCACAACAGAGAGAACAAACTCGGTTTTTTCCCGATCATCGCCACCTGTTCGTCGAATCGCCTACAAAGGAAGAAAAGAGAGCATGCACTTCGCAGCCTTTAAGAGCAGCGCCAAGAGACTCGCTCACAGATGTGCGCGAGTGTTGAACATGTTGATCAGGCCATTTGTAGAGCCGTCGTGGTTGGAAACGATATTGCCGGACTTGAGTTGCGGCAGGATAGACTTGGCAAGCACCTTACCAAGCTCCACACCCCACTGGTCATAGCTGTTGATGCCCCAGATCGCACCTTGTACAAGGACTTTGTGCTCGTACATGGCGATGATGGCACCCAGAGCACGCGGTGTGAGAGCATTCACCAGGATCGAGTTGCTGGGACGGCTACCTGTAAACGTTTTGTGCGGAAGCAGGGACTCAATAGCATCAGACGGCATACCAGACTTGACGAGTTCCTGACGAACTTCCTCCGCGCTCTTTCCAACCATGAGCGCCTCCGTCTGTGCAAAGAAATTGCTCATCAGGATCCGGTGGTGGTCGCCCACGCGGTTCTGCGTTTGGACGCACCCGATGAAATCGCACGGGATGATCTTGGTGCCCTGGTGAATGAGCTGATAGAATGCGTGCTGGCCATTAGTGCCAGCCTCACCGAAGATGATCGGGCCCGTCTGCACAGTCACCGCGCCCGACTTCTTGGTCACACCCTTGCCGTTGCTCTCCATGTCCAGCTGCTGAAGGTAGGCCGGCAGGCGCCACAGGTACTGGTCGTACGGAAGCACCGCCTGGGTCTCCGCGCCGAAAAAGTTATTGTACCAGATCCCGACCAAAGCCAGCATCATCGGCAAATTCTGCTCCACCGGCGCTGACGCAAAGTGGTTATCAATGACGTGCGCGCCAGTCAGAAACTCTACAAAGTTCTCATAGCCAATCGAAAGCATCACAGAGAGACCAATGGCGGACCACACAGAGTAGCGGCCACCCACCCAGTCCCAGAACTCAAACATGTTAGCCGTATCGATGCCAAACTCGCGAACCTCTTTCGCATTGGTCGAGATGGCAACAAAATGCTTCGCAACAGCGCCATCCGACGGGATATTGTTTGACTTGAGGTAGTCTATGAAGGCGTTGCGTGCAGACATGGCATTCGTCAACGTTTCTTGGGTAGTGAACGTCTTGCTTGCAATAATAAAGATGGTCTCCTCCATGTTAACCTGCTTCAAAACCTCAGCCATGTGCGTGCCATCGACGTTGGAGACAAAAAAGCAGTGCATGTCACGCATGGAGAACGGCTTCAGCGACTCGTACACCATGACCGGGCCAAGGTCGCTGCCGCCAATCCCAACGTTGACGATATAGTGAATAGACTTGCCCGTTTGACCCTTCCACTCTCCACTGCGAACTTTGTCGGTAAAATCCTTCATCTGGGCAAGCACGAGGTTCACATCAGTCATTATATCCTTGCCGTTGACGTTGATAGCCCGGTTGCTGCGGTTGCGCAGCGCCACATGCAGTACTGCACGCTTCTCAGTGGAATTCACCTGCTGTCCATCAAACATAGCCTTGATAAACGCTCGAACACCACGCTCTTCGGCCAACGCCACCAACGCATCCTTAACTTCGTCGTTGATGTGTGACTTGGAGTAGTCGAGGAAGAGAAAATTGTCGTCACACTGTAGTGGAACCTCAATCGAGTACCGACTGAAGCGCTGCTGATCCTTCTCGAAATGCGACAAGATGGACTCGTTGCCGTACTTCTCGTATAGGAACTCCAGGCGTTTCCACGCAGACAACTTCGAGAGGCTGCTGTCTGAGGCTCCCAACACTTTGGTCTTGCGTGCTATCTCATACGGTGCATTGAAAGTCGCAGTGGCCATGCTCGGGATGCATCCATGGGCTCCGGCGCTCTCAAGCACGTGCTCGTTCAGTTTCGAAACATAATCGTTCATCTTTGAAAGTGGTTCCATAAGCGATATGATACTTTTTGTCAGCTAGTGTATAATACTGATAAAATGGAGCTACTGTGAATGAACTGATGATCTTGTTAAGAGGGGTATGAAGAACATTTCACGCTTGAAAATGATAGTAGAAAGAGGAAGTATGTAGCGGAGAAACAGAGTATTATGTTAAAAGGACTAAAGTTTTGAGAGTATGCCGCACGGACAAGAGAGAAGCGATACATGCAGGCACCTACACCCATATACTCAACCCCTTCGACCGGTTTGAGTAGAAACCATGTGCTCCATGTGGTTAGTGTAAGACCACTCATATGGCTGAAAATGTATTTTTTTGTCACCTCTCTCGAGAGCAAAACACTTAATTGCTTAGTAAGCATCCTGAGATTCGAAAAATAACATCACAAAGAGATGGAAACGTCGTAGTCCCTGCCTTGCTACTTCCAACGTACACATACCAAGAAACGCAAGGCAACCACAAAAAAAAAATTTTGCACACCGCTAGTTCATGAACGGGATACGCAAACTACCGCATACCCAGCGCACGAGTGATCTTTTCCAGCACAAAATCCTTCTCGGCGTCATACTTTTGCCCCTTGCTTGGAATCTCAAGTATGCAAGGAATCACACTGTTGTGCTCTTCCACAAGATGGCGAATATCGTTCGCGATGTGCTGACAGATGATGATGATACCGATATCCTTGCGCGCACACATCGTTGTAAATGCTTCTTCGATCTCGGATAAAGGAGTCGATGGATTCACGACATAATAATTTGCTGGAAACCCCCTTCGTTGCCCTTCGCCTGGGTTCTCCCCTTGGTTGAGCATCACTCGGTTGTCGCCGACTCCAGCAAGAAGAAACCCAGTGACTGTATCCTCATCCCCGATTATACCGACGATGCGCTGCTCACCGTTGCGGTAGCGAACAGAGTTCGCCATAGCTGCAGAGTGTGTGTATGTGTGTGTAGCAATCCCTTTGTTGTGTTGAGTTTTAGTCGAATGAAAACAGAGTTCCAAATACAACATGCGAGTAGGTAGCATTTGACAGTGTTGCACAGTCATAAAAACACTCAGGTTCAGCTGCGCAGAAGCTCTCGGTATAGGGGACTACTACAAGGTCCTGTTGTCTCTGCTTTTTACTGTAAAAGAACGCCTAGACACCTTCATCTCTGACATTGTGCAAAGATTCAAACATCACATCATAACTATTTTTTTCGCGCAATAGATACAGAGGCGCAACTGCAAAGGCACTATGTCACGACTTCCAGTCCTCATAGATAATATTTTTACTGTTGAGAGCTGAAGACTCGCTAGTAGCTTCAGCTGCGAGCACTCCTAGGACATTTTCTCCTGTGCTCGCCTTTAGATGCTTCTCCGCCAAATATTTCCGCAACAGGGTGTTGTCCACTATGCATGCGCCCTCACCAGTTACCCTACTCAAAGCACTCTCTGCGCTTACAGGTTCATCCACGGATGTGGTAAGGGAACTCCCCTTTGTGTCAATCCCAGGTTGCCTTCCAAGCTTGATTATTGTGCGCCCCATCGATCTGTGGTAAATCTAAGAGTAAAGAAAAGGAAACAAAGTATGGGTAATTAGTGGCTACGGTAAGTTCACTAAGAACATGCAAAAGACTATACATAGATGTATCGTTTTCATGCTAAGCAGCCACCCCTGTAGCAGCTGCGGTAGTGTACGACAGATAGTCGAGAAAAGCATTCTTCTGTTTTTTTTTTTTTTTTGACCCTTCTCGGTCACTAATATAGTGAGGCACACACCACCTAAATCCCAAAGGTATCCACATAATAAAGGGTCAAGTTCCATACAAGGAAAACGTTGTCCAAGGAGTAGCTGCCGTACTGATCACTTGTACCCTTATTAACGTGTTCTCGATATAGTAGTTGTCAAAGGGAACTTTACACTAAGTCCTGAGACCCAGTCATAGAGCAGAAGTCCTTTACCTCAGGCTCCAAGTGTTACGTCGAGGATCCAGAGCCTCAGCTTCTTCACATCGCTTTCTTTTTCTCGGACTTCTAATGCACCCCATCAGAATGCGAATTACAGTACACCAGGCACGTTTTTTTTTTCCTTTTCACCACACCACCAACACCCTCACTGCTTCAGAAAATAAAGCAGCATCGCAAACCACCCACCCGCTAACACAGCACACAGGATCAGTCAGCAAAGTTTCCAAGCACAGACGTTTTCCATCCCTCCCCTGATCAAATTCAGGTCTCGTTTTTTCCTAAATGTGGACATTTCGCTGCGCGATGGGAAAGACCCCCCCCCCCAATAGGCGGCCGGTAACCCAAAGGAAAAAAGGAAAGCGGAGCCCCAGCGAGCCCATATTCAGCAAAACGGCCACACCGCGCATCTGGCACGACCACCACGGATCCTTTGAACAAACCTGATGGACCCAGGCAAAACACGTGCGGCCGGCCGCCCCGATTTACGAGGGGCCAAAAAGTCTGAAAAAAGCCGAGGGCCCTGTTCCGAAATAAAAAAGAAACACTCTTTTGGGCGAGCTGAAAAACCCCTCTCGCGGCGCCGGGTGCCACTGCTCTTCGGCGCCCGTGCCGACGCCACCCCCCCCCCTCGTTTGGAATTAAGTGGCGAGAAGGCCTTTCCAAAATCGGCGAAGAAACCAACCGAAAGACAGACCTCAACCAGTACCGAGCAGTTCCCCAGCCCACATGGAAAAATAAAGAGGTTGGCGAACGGCCGCCCACACCCGCCCCCAAGGGTGCAAAAAGGAAAACAATCACAGAAATGCCGGCCGCTTTTCGTTTCCTTTTGAACGCCGAGAAAGTTGAACTTTTGACCACCGATAACCCGGGAGAAGGCCCCTTTTCTTCTGGCAAAATGGCCTGACCAGGAGGCCGCGGCATTTCCCAAGCAGCCAAAATCCCGGAGAACAGAAGCCTCACGCGTTCACAAAAACATTCGGTTGCCAGAGGGCTTTGTTCCTCTTTTGGCCATGCCCCGGCCTTTCCGCGACCTCAAGGCAGTGCCCCAAAGCAAGCGAAATCAAACCTTGATGGATCCACGGCCGCGTTTGCAAACCGCAGATTTTGCATATTTTCCCCACCTCATGCGGGAACACCCTTGCCACCGGGGAGGTCTCAGAGTTACGCTGTCTTCCGAAAAAGTAGTTTTCGGATACCTGCTGTAGGACCCAGGTCCGCCATGAACACCAAAACACCGAAAGTGAAAAAAGATACAAAGCCTGAAAACGAAGACTATAGTCCTCATACTTTCCATGAACCAATCCGGTGGTTCTTCCAAAAACTGTGGTGATATTTGGAAAGCAAGAGGGAAAAGCCGGCGGGGGACCGACGCAGCGACCAACTCCTTAGCTTGGCCCAGCTTCCCTTAGGCACTAGCGAGCTGGAAGGGGCGCGGGCACAAGCTCTTGAAAACATTGCTCGGAAAGCAAAAATCGCGCGCCGGATTCTACATCCTAGCATGCCAGAAGGTGGGGAATATATACAAGAGCGCAACACAGCTTTTCAAGGAAAACAATGAGACTATTAGAGAACATCTGAGAACACGGATTCATGAAACAATCGCGAAGGAACGGCGAGAGCACTAACTATCAAATGAAATGGGCGATCAAGAAACATAAGGGCACCACAGGGCCACCAATGCAAACCCCCGACCACTTTTTTTAACTATTAATGCGCATACCAAACAGCATGGGCGACTGCGGTGTTGAAACCAGGGTGCGCCGCAAGTCTCCCGACAAAAGCCTCATTTTCACCCGTGGGGGTCCCTCAATTTCTTGAATCAAATTGCCTTGTCCTCTTTTTTTGTTTTCAACCCTGAAGTCACATAACTCGCCCAGCTTCTTTTTCATGTATCTCTGCGACCTCTCTGTCAAAAAAAAGAAGGCCCCCTTCAGCGCAGGGTTGTTTACCGGGCCTCCTTGTAAAAGAGCGCTTCCCCGAATGGGTGGCAGAAACACCAGGAAATCCTTGCGGATTAAAATGAAACAATCAGCATTGTTATGTGATATTAAAGACAACCCATTTTCTATCACCCTGAAGAGAGTTCTTCAATATATTTTCACATTTTTTCTATTTTCTCTCGACCGGCCTTTGATGACATTTTTGTGGAAGCCCCTTTTCGCAGAGGTTTTGGTTTCCTCATGAAAGACCCCTTCCTTTTAGGCCTCTTTGTGGCCGTCGCCGCACCCTCGGGGGGGGGGGGGGGACCCCCCGCCCGGCCGGCCGCCCCTTACGACAGGAATTATGCCGGGATCCGCTTTGGCGCACGGTTAAAGTCCCTTTTTTCGTCTGAGGTGGTGGTTTTTGGCGAAAACCCTTCCCCCAGAAGATCCCCCTTTCAATCCCGCCCACCGCCGGCGCGCTCCTGTTTTTTGCCCCCCCGGGCGGTGTGATATTGGCGGTTTCGGGGTACTGAGGCGCGTCGGGTTGGTTGCGCCCCGGTCGCCGCAGGGCCAAAAGAGCCCAACGGGGGCCACGGCAATAGGCGGCGCCATCCAGTGCCGACGATTCGCAAACCACGCATGACGCGACAGAGCGTTCGATTGACAGAAAATAAAGCTGTCCTGATCAAGCAAGGCGCAAAAGATCAAGAGAAATGTCTCTGGGCCCGTGTTTTTCCCGTATGCCGGAGCTTGGAAAAGCCCCAAAGTGATGTGAGATGGTACGCCGCAATGTGGTGGGCCTAATTGCTGGCGCTGCTGGAAAACTGCGTGTGTGAGGGGCTTCCGTTTCTCCGTTGCTGTTTTGTGTCGGGGGGCCGCGTTGTCGGTCCGGCGCGGCCGGGACGGCGGCGCGCGGCAGCAAAAAAGCAAGGGTGCTCGGATTTGGGGGCGGGGGCCGGCTTGGCCTGGCTCAACGCCGCGGCCACCCTTTTCCTTGGGCTTTTCTGTCGGGGGGAAGGGGTCCTGCGTCCAGTCCGCGCCCGTTTGGCGGGGGGGTCGGCGGGTCTTTGGCGGTGGCCAAGGCCCCCCGGCTTCCGCAGCGCGCTCTGTTTGCGCCAAGGCCTTCTGCGGGTGATGTGGTCTTGCACGCCCCCTTGCCACGCGCGCCTCCCCCATGGGGTTTCTGCCGCCTCCTCCGGGGTTGCGCGTCGTGGGTTTTGTGCCGGGGGGCGGGCGTTGTTCTCGGATCACCCCCCGCGGCCCGCCAGCGTTTTGCAGAGGGTGGCGGCTCCGGTGTTGGGGAGCCGCCCGTCCACTGTGGCTCGTTCGGCGCCCATCTTTTGTCATTTGTTTCGGAAGGCTTGGCGACGGCCTGCCGCCGACCCCCGCGCACGGCATCGGCAGAAAAAGGCGTGCTGGCAGAGGTCCCCCTGCAAAAAACTCAAAAACGTCCTGAATCAGGTCTTGGCCCCAACGGTGGGAGCGCGGTTTGGTGGTGTCGTATGGCGCAGCAAGCCTGGCTTATCGCGCTTGGGCTTGGGGGTGGTGAGCGAAATGTGTGGCTTTCCCTGCGCCTAGCCTGGTGTGCGGATGCGGCGCGCCTGCCGGAAGCATGGCGAAGGCGCCCCGGTTGTCGCCGCGATATGCTCTCCTGCCGGCTGTGTGGGGGTCCCCGTGCCGTGTTGTGAAATGCCAGGGTTCGGGGGTGGTGGGCGGGCGGGGTGCGAGGTCCCCGAGGGCCCCGGCCCGAGCACCGCCAGCATGCGCTCGGACCACCCCCTATTACCCGCACGGGGGGAGGACGCCACGGCCCCTGCCCCCGGGCAGGACCCTGGGGGCGGCCAGCTTTGGAGCAAGTCATGCAGCCCACCCGCGCCCGTCTGGCACCGACCGCAGAACGCGTATGCGGGGAAGGGCGCGGGGGTCCGCCGGACACGTTCCCCGACCTGACGGCGGGAGGGTTCGTCCTGGGCGACCCGGGTTGAGCCGCGGCGCGCCAGAGGCGTGGGTGGGCTGTGGCGGTAATGCGTCTGTTTGGCTGCTGAGTTCGTGGTGGAAAGGGGGGGGGTGAAAAAAAGGTCGCTTATCGGGTCGATGTGACGATATTTTTACGGCATTGACTGCGCTCCGTTAGTGGGGTTTTGCGGGGCGTTGAATAAAATCGACAGGTGTCTAGTGAAAATTGCCAACTACAGGGTTGGGCGCGCAAAGGATTTTTTCGCTTTTTTTTTTTGCGCTGGAGGGCTGTGTCGCTCTTTCCAAGTTGTGGTGACGTGAGCCTCGCAATTTCTACATCAATGACATGTAATGGGTGCTGTGAGGTAAGCTGCGGTTGTGTGTGACTCAAGGGATGTTTCTGAAAAATTTTTGTGCATTGCAGTCGCGGGTGTAATGCCTTGGGAATTGTGGTACAAACAGGCAAAAAAGAGCCGTGGGCAGAAAGGGGGTATATATATTAGAGGTGCCCGGTGCACTACACGTTAGGCTCTCTTTCACGTACACCTTGTTACTGCTATTTGATAGAGAGAGAATTTTCTGAGTGACAGTTTTTTTTTCTGATGCCACGCCTGATTCTTAACCGCTGTTAAGCTGATTACGAGTTTTCCTTGCAATGGTTCCTCCAATACGTACACACCCATCCTTTGTTTGAAAGTCGTGCAAGCTACTGCAGTAATTTATAAGGGTCTCTTTTTGTTAGACGTGATTGAATGTGCTTAAATAAGTGGTATACTTCTGTAGAATATGATTGCCCTTAAGTACATCAGGAGTTTCTTCGAGCCGAGTGGTAGTTCGACACAA
>NC_009304.2:170510-188067 GCF_000002845.2 Leishmania braziliensis MHOM/BR/75/M2904 | reverse complement strand
CCTTGACTGAAACATCGTTTCTTTCCTTTGTAGGCTCGTGTGCTCTCGTGTAGTTTCACCACTTTCATCTCGTTCTCCCCCCTCTTCCTGAGCGAACAACCACAACACGCAAGCAAGACGAATTTGCGCTTCTCTGTGAGCACAAAGAAGGCGAGGCACACGGCACACACGCTAAGAGACGAGAGGAAAAAAAAAAAGGGAGGGAGGAGACAGAGAGGGAGAGAGCGAAAGCCAAGAACAGGATCTCCGCTTCGTTTGAGGCCTTTTCTCTGTCTTTTGTTTCCTGTGCTGTTGGTGTCTGCATTGCCTGTGCGCATTGGGCTCTGGTTCTTCCGCCGCACAGTTTTTTCACTCACTCTCTTTTTCACTTTCCTCGTCCTGCTGCGGTGGCCTCGTGTGGTCCCCGGCTATTTGTGTACCCGACAACGCTGGCTGTTTTTCTTGTTGTGTTTTCCTCGTTTCGTGCGTCGACCTGTGCCCTGTTACAACAAGTGCCTACGTAGCTGCGCGTAGACGCCGTCTGTAGCTCACGTAGGCACCCCGCTCTGCCTTCCTCCCTTCCCCCAATGGGTGGTGGGGGGCGCGTGCCTTATGTCGGCATCTTCTCTCGCGTATACCTCCACTCTCGCTGTTTTTCTCGTTCCTTTTCTACTTCCTCGTTTTAGCTCATTCGATGGCTTTCTCCTTCCCTCCCCCCTCTCTTCACTCTGGTTGTTCACCTGCGTTTGACCTTTGGGTGTTTTTTTTTAACTTCTAAGACGAGCTCGCTTGTGGTGGTGTGGTGAGTGCTATGCCGCCGCTCTCTCTCTCTCTGTGTATATCCTCCATTTTAGAAGTTTCGAGCGCGCGCGCGTGTGCGTGCGTGTGTGTGTGCTGGCAGTGCGCTTATCTCTTGGCCCTTCCACTGTCCAAAGGATGAGCTATGCAACCGCGGAGTGCGCGCGCACAATTCACTGTGCTCAACAAGGACGTGGGTTAAGCGAGTCGAAACATCCAAACCAATACACTCGTGCGCACTGACGCACCCCCGAAGCAAAGCAAGTAGCACAGCGCACATCTACTACTACGATTGCCACTTCTAACTTCCACTGCTGCTGTGCTGGTCGAGTACCTCTCGACGATGTTGTTTCCCTTTCTTTCTACTTCCTGACTGTCTTTTCTCCGCTGTTCATCGTCTTTTTCCGAAGTAGTGGAGGCAGGAGTCGCTGTGTGTTGTGGGATAGTGCGATGCTGCTGCTGGCTCAGTTTTTAGTTTCTGCCGTCTATTTAGTTTGCTGTATTTCTTTGTTAATTTTCTCTCGCTTCACTGCTGAGGTGTCGCGGAGGTGGAGAGACACACCAGGCGCGCCTCCCTACGCAGACTGTTTTACTCTCTTTCTGCGTTGTCCCTTTCGTTTGTTGACTCTGCCTCTCTTCTTTCGAGGATGTGCCGGTGCGGGAACGGACTCCTCCGCCTTTCCCCCCTTACCGACTGGTGCTGTCTGCGCCGTGGTCCGAGAAGGGGAAGCCATACCTCTCTTAGTGTGTGACTGTGAGTGTGTCTCTGCGTTAACGTGAGTCTTCCCCCTCTCTCCTTTTCCCCTTCACGCGCGCGCTCTCTCCCTGTTTACTCATCCGAGTCTTCATCTCTTCTGTCTGCCATTTCCTCCATGTATGCAACCCCGGTCTAAAACACGTCTGGAGCTCTGCTAGTATTTTGATGTTGTTTGTGCACCGAGTCGCTCTCCCTTTCTCGTATTCAACTGAGTTCTGCCCTTTTTTTATTTCTCTCCCTTCTTTTTTTTCCTTTTCACTCGAGCTCTTTTCTCCCTCGCGCCGTCACCGCCCACGGGGAGGGGGGGGGCGTTGTGAACACCACCACAGCAGCACACACCCACACAACACCCACACACACACCCCTCCTCCTTTTTTTTTTCGTTTTATTTTTCCGGTTGCTCATCTCTCTCACATTTTCTGTTCGTTTCTTTGCTTCCTCCTTTCCTTTCTGCATTTCATTTCCCCTTCGTTGTCACCTCAAAGCGTTTCGCGCTGTTCGCTATTGTGTGGATGCGTGTTTTCGGTGTGGACATGTGCCCTCGAGATGCCACCTTTGCCCATTTCCCTCGCTCAATCAGCAAGCACCTCCTCCTCCTCCTCCCCACCGCCACCACCACCTCACCCCGGCCCCTCCTTGGGCGTCACAAGTGAATTGTCGTGATCAACCCCCACCCCCCACCACCCCTCCCCCCAAAGTGTGCAGCTTTGTGCTCTCTCTATTATCGCCAATCTCGTTTTATTTATTTTATTTTTTTTTTTTGTTCCACCTCAGCGAGCATCCACAGCAGAAGTTCATATTCTCTGCCAACTGCCAGCGGCCGCTTCATGGCGCAGTGCGAGGTACCCCCCCTTCTCAGTTCTGGCTAACGTGTGCCAAGAGGCTTCAAGCGCCGACGGGAGAAGGCGCACAGCACGTGCGGACAAGAGAATGGGAGAGCGAAAGAACGAGGCTGGGGCGAGGGAGGGGGGGGGAGGACGAGACAAGAAACGAGTGCGGCCGTGGAGTGTGCTCACATGCTGGTGCACGTGTATACACCCGTGCGCCCGTTACCGCGCCAGTGGAAGCTGGTCATCCCCTCTTCGCTCCTTCATTGCCATGTCGATCTTTCCCCTCTTTCTCCAAGCGAAAAAGGACTTCACTCTCCGCACCTTGCGTGAAATGAGGAGGGCTCTTAACGGCTGGGATGGCGTGCTGCTTATTTTTTCTTTTCTTGTTTCTAACGAACTGGCGCCGCACTTGGCAGACAGCGGAGGCAAGACACTCTTCCCTTCAGCTTGTCTGCAACTGCCGAGTGTGCGTGTGCGTCTCTCTTTTGCGGAGACAATGACTCCCCCCAATCAGAAAAAAAAGGCAAAGTGGATAATAGTCATAGTAATGGGAGGAAATCTCCAGATTTCTACGATTACGGTAGCGAGGGAGTGAAACTCATCGCTGACGGCGCGAGGCGGCCACCTCGTCCTCGCCGCATCACTGTGCCGTATCGTTCCGTCTGTGAGTTGTGACTCTCCTGCTCACGCAACTCATAAGCGACTGGACGCACACACTTGAGCCTACGCCCGCACAAGAGCGTGGCCTCATGGCGACGGCTTCTCGCCTGTCTGTAGTTGCATCCCCCCCCTCTCTCTCTCTCTACCGCCCACGTCTGTCTTTCCTCTTATCCTTCGCCAATTATGCACTTTTCTGTCGCTCTCTCGACGCTCCGCCCCATCGCTGACCATCACTGAGATGGACGGCCCCTTATTAGTACATAATTAACCTTTTCGGTTTCACCTTGCCTTAACATCCTCTCACTCTCTTGACGCCGTCACTCCCACGCCGAAGAGAGAAGCCGAAGTAGGTAGTGCGAGGGGTAACGCGTTGCCAACCACAGCTAAGGCAAATTCTCTTTTTTCTCGCCCTCTCTTCGTGCCTCTGCGCATCGGACGTGGTCTCGCTGCGCCGTCTCGCCCTCGGTCACTCCCACTCTTGTTTTCTCCTCTCGACCTTAAATAGGAAGAGAGAACCGCTAAGCGCGCACACACACACACACAAAGACGAAGACGACGGTGATCTCGTGTATTTCATTGTTCATTTCTCATCGTCTCTCTATTCCACCCCCCTCCCCTCCGCTCTCTTTCTGCAGCCCTACTACGCCTGCACGCGCAGCTGTCGATCCACCGGCCTTCATATGATTTGCTGCCCCTCTTTTCGTGTACGGCTACTTCACTCGCTATTGATCTGGTGTCATTGTTGGCCAAATGCGGAAACGAGAGCCTGGCGCTAGTCGTCTCGCCAACATGAGTTCGCCAGTTTCCAACGCCGCCGCCCTCGTCAAGGGGTCGGCGATGTCCACGACGACGGCAGCGCGCTCCATACCGGCACATCTTCCGCCCAGCACCATCTCCCCGCCTGTGAGCTCGTCACTGCAGAATACGCCAGCGACGTCTTCGACATCTATGGCGTTGTTCACCTCTCAGCGTGCCAAGGAGACCACCACGGCGAGCACCAGCACTACAATGCGATCTGCGGTGGCACCAGGATACCCATGCAACGCGAACACGAAGGGTCTCGAAGCGTGTCTCCCTCTCCTCCAGGCCGCTGCTAACCGCGCCGGTTTAGCGGCACCGTCCAGGGCACCAAAGCCACTGCTGGAGGACAACGTGCAATCTCGCCAGTTACTATCATCATGTTTGAAGACAGCGATCGTCGCCGGTGCAGCTACGCATGATATTCGTAGCGCCTACTCCGAAAACCATAATCGCGACTCCTCCATGCGGGACCGTGCTACTCTCAAGTCATCATCTCAGCAGGGCGCCAATTGGGGGCGTGGGTCGTCAGCAGAGGGGCGGGACAGCGAAGATGACCAACTGGCCCAATCGCCGCTGCGTACGCTCGCAAGTCTGCCGCAGCGCACCCAGGAGCTGTGCGAGGACCTCATCACTCTCGACTCCCTTGTCGAAGCAGATGAAGCCTTCTTCAGCGCCCAGGAGGGCATGGAGGGGCACGTTATGGAGTTGCTACGGTCGTGGCGTGAGCCAGGGTCGGCAAGCGACTCGCGAGGTGGAAGCCGACGGCCCTCTGGCGTTTATCCTCTCGCTGCTGCGTCGCACCCATCCGCTGCCGGCGCGCAACTGGGCGATGCGGTCGCCAGCTGCGGCAGCGGCGGCACACAGCGCGTTCTGCATGACTTCGACGAGGCTCGAGACCGCATTGCTCTCTTGGCGAAGTTACACGAGGAGCTCTCAGAGCTGGAGGAGCAGCATCGCGGGCTACAGCGACGCTACGTGGTGGAGAAGTCGGCGCTGTCAGCGCTGAATGAGCTATGCGCGCGGCTGGACGAGGAGGACGAGGCGGTGCGCGAGGATGGCGATGGCGCATGCTACGTTGAGGCTGCAGAGCGGGTCGGTAGGGGTGCCCATAGAGACGGCCGATCGAAGACCCAAGAACAGCAGGAGTGCGATGTGGTGCGGGCCGGACTGGCTGCTTGCCGTCTTCTTGCCGACCAACTGCGCTCTCGTGGCATGATGATCGCCGACCGTCTCACGAACGAGCTTCTCTGCCTGCGTTCTGAGGTGGTGCGACATGACTGGGCGGCGTTGCAGTCGTCGACTCCCCTGACTCGAATGGACCGTGTGGCGCCCCTCGACGGGCGGGATGACAGTCCTATTACTATCACCTCAGCCAGCCGGTTTGCACCGCTCCTCCAGCCAGCTGGGGGAGTGGCGGCGGGGCGAGGCGGGAAAGAGAGCGCGGACATTGTCGACAGCGACGATGCATATCATTTTAGTGAAGTGGCCGGAGGCGCGCACGACGATGAAGCGAATGAATCTGGCCACTTTAGAGTCACTGCAACGGCCCTGGAGGCGACCAAGTCCGTTGTATTTCGTGTACACGTGCCGGTCTTCGCATCTGCCACACCACCTGCCTTGGTGGCCTCCTTGCCAGATGCCATGACGACGGCCACGGGGGGTGCGGCGGTTGCTGCGACAAGCTGCACACCTCGTGTTAGCGGTGATGGTCCCCGCCCCGCAAGCTCAGCGGAGAGGATGCGAGGGCGGTCAAGTGGAGCAGCAGAAGCGCTCTCAATCGCATCGACCACCACTGTCTCCGTCATCGCAAGCCCTGCTCGCTACGCTCTGGTGCAGCTGTACGAGTGTTGCCGTGAGGGGCTCGCTGCAATGCTTACTCGACTCTGCACGCTGCGTGCACGTCGCACCACAGAGGTTGAGCGACTTCAACAAGATCAGAGTGCGATGGACGTGTATGACCCTGCCGCGGACGACCTTGCTGACCGGTGTGCGGCGCTTCTTCGTTACGTGGCTCAGCTGGACGAGTGGGTTGGGGAAGTGCTGCGGATGGACCAAGTGCTTCACGAGCGCGTGAAGCTGCCGTTGGATGCCGCCTTGCAGAGCTATGACCAGCTGCGCACTCTGCTGCTAGAGGTGCTGAAGCAGCGGCTGGAGGACGAAGAGGGGCGCGGCAAGGAGCATGTCGCGGCAGTGGTGGATGCCGAGGAAGAAGGCGGTGAGGTGGATGGTCGAGGCGCACATTATCTGCCGCACGAACGTGTGTGCAGTGGCGACAAAGAGGGGCTGCACGCGTTGCAAGTCGAGGACGGCGAGGAGGATGGCGGCGATCAGCACCGGATGTCCGGCTCCGTTGGCGATAGTCGAGCACGTGGAGCCACACTGGCGCTTGCGAAGGCATCGTCCGACGCCGCGCCACGCCCCGTCCTGCCGCGTGCGTCTGCTGAGTTCATTGGGGTGCTCGAGGCGCTTTTACAAGATCAAAAAGCCGCTGGCAGGCCTATTGCCACCGCAGCAGTCTTCACTGGGGACACGTCCGGCGGCGAGCGAGAGCTGGACACCGGCGAGCACAGCAGCAAGGACGGTGTGCTGAGTAAGGTGGCACCGGCGCTAGCGCAGAGGCTGTCGACAGCAGAGGAGGAGCACAATGTGGGCACCAGCGCGCTGGTTGGTGTAGAGGCTACGGCGGAGGCGGAACCCGTGAGTGCCCAGTCCGCGACCCACTGGCCCAGAGCGACAGCGACGGTGGTGTCCGGCAAAGCGAACGCGAGCGAGGCGACTGGCATTAGGTGTGATAGACAGAGCGAAGGCGTCGGCGGCGGTCATCTTGCTGGCCGTCGCCGTCAGCGTGACCGTAGCGAGGACGAGAGCGAAGTGACTCCACATTCTGCGCCATTCTACACCCCTGAGCCAACGGACACGGATGCCTTGAACCCCACCTCGACGTCAGCGCCACCATATGAGATTACTGTCTACGTCTCGTCAACATCCTGCTCTGAGTTGGGGGAGGAGCTTATGGAGGAGATGGCAATGGAGCAGAGCGTGAACCACACTCAGGAAGGTATGCACGGACTATCGAAGAGGCTAGGGCATGAACGCGACGATAGCGATGGCGGCAAGGAGGACTCTGATTCCGATAGCAGTGACGACTCACAGAGGGGCAGGGAAGGCAATTCCAACCCCGAGCCCCAACGCCAGCGGTACGGTCTCGGCAGTGGCAGCGGGCTAGGCGAAGGGCTTCGCGCCTTGTTCTCCTCTGTGGTGCGCCGCGCTGTGAGCTTCGGCGACAGCGATGACGACGCTGACGAGACTGGGAGGACGACCCCTTTTCAAGGACGGGAACAGGGCGGTAAGTCGCCAACACCTTTGCACAAGCGTGCCCGCTGTGAGTAGCCACGCATGTTGAAGGGCGATAATCACTTCTCTGCACACCACCTGTTGAACCGCTCTTGCCGTGTCTTGGAGGTGGTGCTGCAGAGGAAAATAGGGACAGTGTGGGTGGGGCAAACAGGTAACGTGTGGACGGCTGTGTGTGCGGCTTGACCTCTGCGGTTCACCCCTTCCCCCCTCCCTCCGCTCTTCTGCACACGCGCACTCTCTGCCGCCAGCATCGCTATCCTAACACGCACCCCTCCGCACTCCACGGCACCCTTGTCTTTTCCCTATTTTCTCTTTATTTTTCTCGTGGGTTGCTTCAGCGATCGTTGGATTTATTCAGTTGTTGCTGCCGCCCGCTGTGTTCGGACGCTCTTGGTGGTGTTTGCCGCGGCTGCTGCTATTGCTCTTCTCCTTGCTATAGGGTACATCACGCGTTGCTCTTCCCTTTGTTTCCCCTGTGCACGTGTGTGTGTGTGCACACTCGCTTCTCTCTCAGCTTATTAGATCGTCGAAGAGCATACCCAGCCAGTGATGACACCCACTCTCTCATGCCCATGTTGTACATGTCATTACCCCCCCTCCCCCCCCTCCCACTAAGGGGGATGGGGGAGGGGAGGGTGGAATTTGAAGAGAGTCTCTCCCTTCGTTTGGCCTTGCTTCGCCCGTGCTTGGAGGTGTGCGTCTACCTGTGCTTCTGTTGTTGGCGTCTTTCCTTCTCCGTGTACTTCCTCCCCCAGACTTTCCTTTCTCTTGTTCCACCGCAGCAGGCAGCCAGTGCTGCTACACGCTTGTCTTCCTCATGTTTTCTTTGCTTCTCTGGACTCCGCCACGCCAACCGGTACGCACGCACGTCACCGCACACGCAGTCGCGGACGCGTCTATGCAACGAGGCTTTAGGGTTGGCGTGGAAGGGCGGCAAAGCACAGAAAACGAAGTGTCGGCCACCCAGAGCGTAAAAAAGTGCATCGCTCTCCTCCTCGCGCTTACCTGTTACGTGCCTGTTTACTACTGCCGTGCGCGCTTCAAGCCATCGAAAGGGTGGGGGAGCGTGCGCACTGTTCTTGGTGCTGCTGTTGCTCATCTTGCGTTGAGAGCTACCTGCGCCCAGGGAGGTCGTTTCTCAGTGGTGCTGAGCCATGACGATTGGCGCGATGATGTCTTTGCTGCGTCTTCTTCGCCTCTGTCCGCCTAACTTGTCAGGCCTCCGTCCTCTTGCCACCCCTCTTCTCTCTTTTTCTGTCTGCCACGCACGCCCCCACACTTACCTTGCGCCCATACACACGTACGAGCGCTCTCCTTTAGTGGCAGGGGGTCCTGCTGGCACCACCCGCGTCAAATCTAACCACACAATGAAGCGGCGAGTACTTCGCGCGCACGCGAATAAGCGCTGCCTGCGCATCTTGTCCGCGTCCAATCTCATCCAAACATCCTCTGGCGCTTTGTCCTCAGCGTCCAGCAGGGAGCGCGGCTACGCCGTCTTGTGCGACGCGTCCTTCCTCCGAGCGGTGCTCTTGTCGTACTGGCAGGCCAACGCCCCTGCTGTGTGGCGCGAGGCTCGTCGTCGCAAACTGCACAGGGCTGCTGTGACTACCAACGCAGCCAAATCCGCGCGCTCCAGTGTACCACCGGAGCCCTCAGCACCACCTGCGGCGGACAAGATCGTAGAGGCCACAGCAGCCAGCATTGCACGCCTGCCGTTTGGTGACCTGCCGGCGCTCTCCCCTCACGCCTTCCTCGCGGCACTGCTGCGTGACGCTTTTCATGGCGAGGGTGGGAGTCCGCCGGTGAGCAGCAACGCCGCCGCGGCCGCGGTGTCCACCACGCCGCACGCCGATGCTGCTTCGGCTTCCAAGTTTCACTGCTACTGCTTACCAGAGACCGTGGCGGCCCTTCACCGCATGCGCGATTGCGCCACAACTTCGGCGGCTTCCGCGACGACCTTGGCGAGCCCGTCCCTGCCCAACTCGAGTGTCGTCGATGCTTCATTGGTCACGAGGCAGAAGAAGAGCGTCGCCGGTTCGAAGCCGCAGAGATCATTCATTTCTCTGCCGTCGACAGGGTCGCCCCGGTCGGCGCAGCGCTGTCAGATGACTGCAACAGAGACATGGCTGGCCGCGTCGTTTGGCGACTTGGCAACTATGGGCGACGGGAACGGCGGCGGCGGCGGCGTCGTGCACCGGCACGTTGGGTCGTCCCCTTCCTCTGCCGTCTTCCCGCTCATATTTCAGGAGGTGCCGGCGGCGGTGGTGAACCACCTGCTGAGCCGAATCACGCTGATTCAGTCGGAGGAGCAGCAGCAGCCTCGTCATACCGTCGCAGGTAATAGCCGTGAAGCGAGTTGGCTGGGGGAGAAGGCATCCAGCGCCTCGCTACCCACGCGCAACGAATCCAAGGCAATTGGCGAGTTCATGGCTGCCAACGACACCCGCCTCGGTCGTCGCCCACGTGAAAGCATTGACGCCGCCGTGGATGTCGAGGCCTCTGCGTGTGACCTGAATGCTCTGCGGCTGGTCTCGATGCCGCTGTTTAGCGACCACAACTGTATGACGTACTCGCCCCAGAGCGCAGCGGCAAAGCGCCGCCGACGGAACAAGAATCGCAGGGCTGTTGACGGCAGCAATGATGTGAGCGAATCACCAAGTCTCACTGTGGGGCACGCACCGCTTGCACGGTCGCAAGAAGCGGGAGAGAATAATGCTAACGCGTCTCTCTCCCCATCACGCCCATTTTCTCCTCGCATGTTCTTTGTGGCTACGCAGAGCCACGACGTGCGACGCCGTCTCGCGGCGGCGACACCACTGCTACGGTTGACCACGAGCCCGGATGCGCTGTGGATCGAGCAACGGGGAACGGCGTACCACTATGGTGAGGACGGCGCCGAAGCTAGACGCCAACGTCGAGGCAACAGGGCGGTGAGCAGCTGCCCCTCATCCCCTGCTGTGGCTGCCGCACCATATTCACGGATAGGCTGGCGAAACAGCGAGCTCGTGTCGTCACGATTTTCGAGTCTTTCCCACACGCCTTCCGCTCCGCACGCTGCTGCTACGACGACTACGGTGGTCGCAGCCGCGCCGCAGCTTTCGCGAGCTGATGTTGCCTTCATGAAGCACCTTGGTACCGCAGCTGAGGTGCCATTGCCCGAAAAGTTTTCTCATCATCTGCACCCGCCGCAGCAGCGTGCGTCGCCGGAACCTGGCAACGGGGTGAGCAGCAGGGTGCCGGCAGATCGCAAGCGGCGCCGCCAGAAGGGGCGGAATCCCCTGTCGATGAAAAAAAAACAAAGGCGAGAGGTGTTCCGCGCCGGCTGAGTCGCACAGTCACTTCTGTCGTCGTCCTGATCACGAGCTCTCACTCGCTCGTTCTGCGCCACCGCATCTACTTATCCACCACTCGTGCGTGCTTTGCGTTTCTTTGGCAGCGTCGCTTTGGATTGTGGTCGCGTTCTCCTCTCTTCTCGAATTCTCTGTCATCCCAACTCTGTCAGTCTTCTCCGCGCAGAGCAGTCGTGATGGGAACGCCCAAGGAGAAGTTTGCAGCGCAGAATATGGGTGATGGAGACCAGGGGGAGGGGGAAAGTGGAGAGGAGAAGGGGAAGAGAGTTCACGGCGCACGTGTGGGTATATGCGGAGGCTTAATGCGAAAAAATGACCACCCCTCCATCTGAGTAACAGCACCGTTCGTTTAAGCTGGTGACAGCGGAGCAATAAAGAAGAGAACAGGAGTATCAGCAATGTGTGCCCCTTCCAGCTCCAGGCGCGTGGGGTGTGATGGGCTCGCGCTTTGAGGAAAGTGAGAGAGGTCGAGAGACTGTGGATGAAAAAAGCATTGAACGCAACTTTGCTGTCTGGGGCAAGTTACCGTGGTAACGGAGCGGAGCGATGCAGAGAGCCCACCGTTCAGTCGTCATACCACGCCACTGATTCTGCTACCCCCCCTCCCTCTTCAGCTTTCGTAGATGAAATTGACTTTGTCTGTGGTCGACCTCTCTGTGAGTGTGTGTCTCTCTCTCTCTCTTCACGTGTGCAAAACTTGTCGATCTTCGCCTGCCCACTAACAGAGAAGCGTCCACAGGCGAACTAAGCAAAGTAAAGCGCAAGGCAAAACTGAAAGCAACCCCTCACAACGAGCGAGTTTTCGCCTGCAGAGCTGGCCTCCCACACACCGCGGCGGCTACTTCACCTTCTCTCCTCTCTCCTCCCCCTCCCCAAAACAAAGCGATGCCAGTCTCATTCTTTAGCGCCTCCAGTGACTCCGCTGCTGGTGGTGGGCACAGCACGGAGCCTCCAACGGATATGATCCACTTAAAAGACGCGCTCGGCATGCTGTGGTATGCTTTTCTGCTCGCACGAGAGTCGCACCAGCAATCGGGATGCCAGTCGATGTGGGGCGGCGTGAAACGCACCGAGGAGGATGGGTCGCTCAAGAAGGATACGGCAGCGGCTGTGGAGGGTCAGCACCGGAGCAGCGGAGATGTCGGCGTCGACAGTGGCAGCGAGCCCAAAGGCAACACCGGCGCCTCCATCTCACCTTCGACCTCGACCACTGCTGTCTCACCGTCAGCTGCGGCGCAGCGGGAAGACTGTGAGTTTGACAGGTGGGGGGATGTGGACTGGACGCTGCTTGCTGCCCACGTCTACGCTCTGACGAGAGAGCTGCTCAGTGCCCGTACACTCCACCGCATCGTCGCGGAGGATATTTTTAAGGGAATGTATAACGGCAATCGAGAGGCGATGTGCGCAGCGTACGCCTTGCAGCATGCCAAGATGCTCGCCTTTCATGCCAAGGAGGTCCAGGAAGAGGAGGAACGGGCGGCAGTGGCGGCACGGCTTCAGACGCCGTTGACCATCAACGCGAGCATCCCCAGCGGCAGCAGGCTGGCAGGCACGGCCGGTGTGCTGCAAACCGCTCCTCCCGCAGGGGCCTCTTCGTCTATCGTGGAGGTCCCTGTAGCATGCCTTCCCTCTATGGTTGCCATACAAGACTCACAGTCCTCTTTGCCCACTTCGGGCAACGGCGATGGCAGTGCCGCGCCATCATTGCCGTCTACGCGTTGCAACACCAGGACATCTTCGCTGGCGCCACCCCGAGCAGCCGCCTCGTCTCTCCCTGTCAGCCCTCCTCTAAGCGAAGCTATCTCGGACGCGCGCGTGGGCGTCTTGCTCGTGTCTGCGGGGGCAACCACTGCCACCTACGCTCCAGGCACTTCGCCAGCTCCTTTCCAAGGCGACACAGACGTCGTTGGGCGGCATGGGGTCGGTGGGACGGAGAGGGGTGTGACGACGGACCACATGCAGTTGGGACTACCGCCACACGCACAGCCGGGAAGCGTTGCTGGCGGTCTGCAGCGTGGCACCCTCGCCGTAGCCGGTCAGAGTGCAACCAGTTCCGGAGAGTCGCTGGGCACAGACGTAGCGTACAAGGGCGACCACGCCGTACTGCCTTCAGCAACGCACCAGTCGTTGCCGTTCGAGCCCGACCCTCTCGACGCACCGTGGTATGCTCTCTGGTGCTCCTTGCCATCTCAACAGGCCCGCACGCAGCTGCACCTGCTACGCTACGCCACCCCGATCCCTCTCGAGGACTTCTCCTCGCTCCTCGAGCAGTTCTTTCTGGTGGACGGGGCAGATGACTTCCTCTCCCCGGTGCATGCAACTACCATCATGGAGTTCGCCGGCGTTCGCTCTGGCCCCTACAACACTATCGTCCGCTCCCCGCTGAGCCTCGCTGAGGTGCGTCGCTACATCTCCGAGAGCCACCGCCACTACGCGCGTGCAGCCGTCGCGGTACATACCAACCACGGAGAGAGTGTTGCCAGAGTCGAGGCGCGGTCTCGGCCTTCATCTGGCCCACCTTCACTGGACCCTGCGTCAGCACTCGGCATGTCCTCAACACTGGAGACATCGAATGCTATCGGCAGTGGCGGCTGTTTTTTGGCACCGTCGGTGGCAACCGCTACGAAGACTGAGTATCGCGGTTTGCGGCGCGGAGGCGCTCCATCACCAGGCGCATTCGGCAGCGACGTCCGCTCGCTCCTGGACAGCACCGCGAGCAGTGAGAGGCGCATTCTGACCCTAGCAGAGCTGGAGCGCAGTGTGTGGCACATAGCGGCCAACTGCGTTGTCTTCAACGCACCAGAGTCTCGCTACCCTCGCACCGCACGGCACTTTGCGGCGTCATGCATCGCAATCATGACGCGGTACTGCGAAAAGCAACTGGCTGCCCTCTACGCCGCTTGACATCTCTCTCCCTAGGCTGCACGTCCAAGAGCAAAGAGTAACACACTTGCGATGGAGTGGAGAGAACGTCTCTGAGTTGTGTGAGTACGACGCTGTGCAACGCTGTGTGTGTGTGTGTCCGCGACTGCGTCGGTGCTTCTTTCACCCTTCCTTGGTGCTCCTTCTTGCGTAGGGAGGAATCACCGCACCCACAGCAGAGCAAACTCAGCCGAGCGCTGCTATTTTTCTTCGTTTGTGCTGTAGCGTTTTATCCTCTGGTGCACTGCGCTCACGCAGAGCGGCGACTTTGTCCCCTCCTTCTCTGCCGCGTGCTTGCGCAGCTGTGCGCGAGCGCCCCCTTCGTGGTTATAGGCACGTCTTTTCCCCCCTCCATTCGTCGTTGCCTACCTCTTTTTTTTCTCTTCACTGTCGCTCGAACTCGTGGTGCGCTCCCATGATAAAACACATCGCACCTTTTCAGCTTGGTTTCTGCTTGCTCACCCGGCCACTTGTGCTGGCGGTCCTGCCCCCCTCTCTGCACAATTTATCTGTGGCGGTACTCTACACACCGTTCCTTTCATCGTTGCTTCACCCCCCTTAAGGGCACACCGCAGCTCTTATCGATTCACTGGAGCAAGAGCAGCACAGTGGAAGATAAGTGTGCGAACACAACCACGCAAGGTAACGGCCTAACCACGAATTAGCGCATCATGCCTCGTTTCCACGCTGTCATGACGGTAGAGGAGTCGGAGGGGGTCGAGCAGATCGTGCCTGCCAAGAACCGCACGTGGGGCTTGCGCTTCCAATGCGCATCGTGCAACGAGGAGTCCACTGGGATGATGTACGTACATGTGGCAGAGCAGTACGAGCGCGACGGCGGTACGCACAATCTCATCTTCAAGTGCAAGCTCTGCAAGGCGGACATCACGGCAGACGTGCTCCCCGTCCCGGCGGGCACCGGCTACTACAGTGCGGAGGAGAACTCAGCCAATGTAATTGCGGCCTTCGAGGTGCGCGGTGGCCGGCCAGTTGAGCTGGAGATCGACAACCAGTGGATTGTTGTGGCCGCTGGCGGTGGGTCCTTCGAGGATGCAGACCTGTCGCAGGAGTGGTACGACTACGATGAGGGCGCGCAGGCCGCCGTGAGTGTAGTAGGCGTATCGATAGGCTTTGAAAAATCAAAGAAGAAGTGAGGGAGAGGGATGAGGGCGCGACGAGCTCGCGCGTTCTCTCGGCCAGCCTCGTCCTCCTCTCTGAGCCGCTCACTGATTGGTCTCTCTTTTTCTTCGTACTGCCTTCTCCATGAGTGCGTTGATTCCAGTCAACGGCGTCGCGGTGCGCACGTGGATTGACTGAGCCTCTCGGGAGAGGAGCGAGCGGCACGCGTACTTCTCTTCTAAACAAGCCGCATGCAAACGACGCAGTCGTTTTCCCCCCCTCCCCTCCCCCCCTTTTTTTGCCCATTACCGTTGTTGACTGCCCTCATGACGGGGGGAGCACTTCGGTGTGGCGTTTCAGGGCCCGGCGCCCCCCCCTCTCCCCCCCACTTTCTGTGTGGGAAGAAGCCAGGCAAACCCCCTCCCTCCTCTCCCTGCCAGTGCCGAAGCCACCGCTGGTGGTGACAGAGTCAAGCACCTACGACGTGGCGAGGTCGGGATGGACTGGCGTCGGAGGGGGCCTGCGACAGTGAACACCTCTGTGTCATCCATGCAGTAACCAGCGTGTCAACGCTGCTCGAAGTAATCTCACCCAGCCCTCATTGCCTACTGATGTGAGGAGCCTGAGCCATCCCGAGAGGAACGCACCACGTGGCGACCGGCACGATAGGAGCAGCTGTGAGGAGACCTGCGACCTGCGAGGCGGGGGGCGGATGGGTGACATTTGGGGCAGGGGCCCTGCTCGGATGACTGAGTCGGCGGATTGCTCCATCGCGTGTGTCTGGCGCTGCTTCACGCCGTGCGGATGGGCCCTGTGGCAGGACGGCGGGGGGGGCAGAGTGACGTTGGCTGCGTGTTGGAGGGAAGAGAATGGGCACACTGAGCAAAGAAAGTCCTCGTTGAGTGTCTCTCTGGGTTGCGGTGCCGCGGTAGCAAAGCGGGGGTGCTACACACCGCGTGCATCCATTTTTCGACCTCCTCGTGGCTGATTGTGTCTTTTCATTCTCGTTTGAATGTGCACCTTTTATCACCTCAGCGACGTGCGGGCTTTTGGTTTTCCTGCTGCTGTGTCTACTCCTCTCCCGCGTGTGTCGCGGGCTTTTGCGGTCTGTGCGCTGTGGTGTCTCTCTCGTCGTCCAGGCGCCGCCTTTTCTCTCTTGCGCGTCTTCTTGAGGATTGCGCAAAAGGCGGTCGTCTGTCCTACGAAGATTACGCGCCAGCCGTGGCGTGCGCACACCCAGGCGTTCTCTCTTGATTCATCCTGGTTCTCCCTCTCACCCCTCTCCCTTCAACACATGCCGCCTCTACCATCAGAGGAAGTAAAAGCCTACTTGCATGCTGCGTAGCGTTGGTAGTGCCGAGAAGCGCCGTGATTTGGGCAGCATTGCCGCGCAAAAGTACGCACACACGTAGACGGTTAGAGAGCGAGTGTGCTCAAGTGTCTCAGTGCAGAGGGACGCGCCATCGTGTCTCCTCATTCATTTCTTCCCCCTTCACATCCTGCAGCGCCACTGAGAGGCGGCAGTCCTCTTTATACGACGGACTGGTCCACATCACAGCTGCTTGCGCCAGGAGTCGAAAAGCGGCCGTCATGCTCACAGCGCTGTTCTGGCTGCTTGACCTCGACCAAGGTCACTCGGCTTCCTCGTCGTCCATGTCTTCAACGAGCAGTTGCAGCTGTTCTTCAGACGCGGACCCAGGCATCGAGACAAACCAGCCTGCCACACATACCACCTTTGCCAGCGTCGGCGGGCATTTTATGACGGAGTTGCATATTTCTTCTGTTGCAGCGGCGACACTTTCCAGCAGCGCCAGCGAGGCTGCCTCGCCTCCCCACGGCGCCGTCTACGACTCACCACGGTATCTGGAGGGGTTCTTCGCGGATCTCGACGCGCGCAAGGCAACGCTTTTCGCTTCGCCCCCCTGCCAGAAACCGGCGGGGGATGTGGATCTCGCGTTGGACTCCCTCGTGGGGCGAGGAGAGACATTAGGATCGTCCGCGTCGCCCAAGATCGTTCCATTGGGGAGCCTGCGCAGCTATGCCAACGAGGCTGTGAGCCTCTCGCCGATCCCGTCTCCCGCCCCCGTGCCGGTGCCGGAGACAGTCGCCACCTCGTCTTACGCGACATACGAGGGCGAGCGGCTGCTTTTCGTAAATGAGGGTGTGATGCTCTCGACTCGCTTGTCCTCCCCCGGCCGCGGCGCCCCGCGCGCGGGAGTCGAGCGAGTGGATATTGCCAACCATAGGCCCGTAACGAGCACGACTGGCGCTAGGATGGCGGTCCCCACACAGAAATCTCGCATCTTTGAGTGGGACGAGGAGGTGCGCTCGCGACGGCAGGCAAGTCCGCCACCGGGGCCTGGTGCCAACCGAGACGAGGGCGCGGCTCGTGACGGCACCGAGGCACAGGAGAGGGGCGAGCGGGTTGCTGATGCCGAGTGCGAAGAGGCGCGGCTTGTGCAGCGTGCAATGAAGGCGGCGTTGATGGTTTCGACATCCCCGCACGCCCCGACTGTTGTGCACCTGCACCCGTCAAACCCTTTTCTCGACCCTGCTGTCAACAGCAGCGATGAAACGGTGCCTGGCTATTTCATCGAGGGCATGTGCAGCACTCCTGCCCAGGCGGACTCGGATGTGGTGCACCTCACCAACGGGTTGGTGACCGTGACGCCAATGGATGCCAGTGATCTGCGCCGGCAGGTGGGGCACTCTTCGTCACCGCCGACGCAGCCGCCCTTTGACTTCTCCTAAAGGTGGCAGTTCGCCTACCCCTCCCTGTGCCCGAAAGAGGCCCTTTCCTCCTTTTACTGACAGTGCGGAACCGCCGGCGCGGTGCCGTTAGAAAAGCACAAGAGCACCTAAAACCGCCCCCAGGCCGGGCGATGTGCGGTGGGGTGGCCTCCCCCCCCCAAAATGGGGGTGACCCTCGCTTTGGTGGCGCCGCCCTCGTGCCCGTCGTTTTGCTGCCTCGCGGCCGCCCCCCT
>NC_009304.2:149809-170410 GCF_000002845.2 Leishmania braziliensis MHOM/BR/75/M2904 | reverse complement strand
CCCGATGTCAGAGGGGAGGATATCCTCGGGGCTGCTGCGGAGCAGGTACAAGATGGGGATCACAACGGCGGTGGCAAGCAGGCAGCCGATGGCGAAGGAGGAGAGGAAGATGCCGGCGGCGGCGCCTTTCTCGACGCCAGAGTAGGCGTAGTAGTTGTAGGTGTCACCTGTGTGAGTGACCTTAACCTCGTCCTGTATGTGCTTGGTGCCGTTCATGATGGTGTCCATGGACACACCGGCGAGCGCGGCGTTGAGGATGGTGGCGAGGCGGTAGCCGGCCAGCGTGACGCGGCCGCCGGCGAGGATCTTGCCGTTGGCCTTGTAGGACTCGGACAGCACAGTACCGTCGGAGATACCCGGGTAGACGTTCTTGACGGCCAGCTCGTAGCTCTCAGCGGCCATGACGGTCGAGTTGGTGGTCATCATCTGCTCCTCGGTAAAGGAGTAGGTTTGGACGAGGTTGTCCACGAAGGCGGAGAGGGTGGCGTAGCTGGCGTCGTCGAGGGGGCGCACGGCGTTGCTCTGCGGGCCCTCGCACATGGAGTCCCAGAAGGCGTGCAGCTTCATGGACGTGCCGGCGGCTTGGTCGACGATTACGATCTGCTTGTTGCCGCCGAGGTCCCCGAGTGGATACTCGGGTGAAAAGAGGTCGGCACTGTGCAGCGGCATGTGGACGTCTCCGACGAAGTGGATTAGGTTTGCGACAGAGGTGATGATGGTGTCGGAGGTGGCGGTGGGGCTTGTGATGGCGCTGACGAGCATCGGGATGACGGAGGCGACGTTGACAATCTCGACGGGGTTGATGGTGAGCGGGATGTTCTGCGGGTTGTAGACGTGGTCGACAAAGTGCCAGCTGGACATGGTGGAGAGGCCCATGGACTTGAGGTCGTCTGCCCAGGGGCCGAGCTCGACGATGTTCGTGCTCTTGGGGAAGGGGCCGACCTCGTTGAGAGCGGTGGCGCAGGCCTGCACCTTTTCCAGCACGTCGGGGTTGAGGTTGCGACGCGCGATCTCGGCGATAGACATGTGGCCCTTGTCCCACCAGGCCTGCGTCGGCAGTGCCACCAGCAGCAGCATCGCAACGACGGCCGCACGAAGGACAGGAATGTGGAAGGCGAAGGCGGCCATGTCTGTCTCTTGGAGGGGTGTTGTGTATATGTGGTAGGCAGAGGGGGGGGGGGACGGGAGGAAAGCGAAGGGGGGCTGCGGTTGGGGCTGATGCGCAGAGGGAAAGCGGGTGGGTAGACGCACGAACTTGAGCAGCGGGCGGGGTGGGTCGATAGGATGACGTGGTGTAGCGGTTAAAGCGGTGGAGGGAGAGGGAAAGAGGGACGTTGAGCAAGGCAGGCTCGAGGTCGAGTTACGCCTGTATGCACCGGTGACCGGGCTGCGGTAGGGGGCCTGCCCGAAAGATGGACAGGGTGGGGCGGTGATGATGGTGATGGTGGTGGTGGGGTGGGGGGCGTCGTGAGTGAAGATGTGTGCATGCGTGCGTAGCGGCAAAAGGGGTCATGTGCCCTTTTTGTCCAGCCTCTAAAGCGGCGCTGAGTACGGCTGGGCCGCACTGCACCCCGTAGCGCTGCGAGCGCGTGTTATGCAGTTTTGAGGAAGAGAGGAGAGCGAGGAAAATGACGTGGCTCGGGGACGCGGCAGCGATGGGTGGCGGGGGCGCGCTGCGGCTTGGTAAAAGTGGTGGGGTGGTGTGGGGGTGGGGGTCGCGGGCGCCACTCCCCCACTCCATGGCCCACAAAGGCAGCAAAAAAAAAAAGGAGCTCGTTGAAGTTCGCCAGCGGCAAAGAGAGAGAAAATCACGCGAAAAAGAGGAAGGAGCGCCAATCAGCCCGCACAGTACAGCTGCACGCAGCTCACAAGGGGAAGAGGGGAGGGGTGGGCGAGAGAGGGGAAGTGCGCGCCATGGCGTGAACTGCTGGCGGGGGCCTAATCGACCCCAAAGAGAGGCACAAGGGCGACGCTACTCAAAATGCACAGAGAGAGGGGGAGTGACATGAGGGGGACTAGTGCGCTGCACTCCAATGCTGGCTCCCCACGCCTGCGTCTGTGCACACACGCACACACAGGGTATTTGCGTCGAGACAGACCTGCATGCGTGTACGAGAGTGCACTCCTTTGACGCCGTGTGCGAGTGGTGGTGGTGGTGGATGGGCACAGCGAGTGCAAACGGCACCATTCCCTCTCCCTCCCTCCCTCCCTCCCTCCCTCTCTCTCTCTCCCTCCCTCGAGAGAGAGAGAGAGAGAGCGCGTGGAGTGTGAGGTGAGGACACAACTGAAGCGTGGAAAGAACAGAAGAGCGGCGGGGAAAAAAACACACCCAAGAGGAGGAGGAAGGGGGGGGGGGAGTGAGAGCGGGGCACGAGCGAGGGGGCGGGGCAGTCGGTGACACACATCACACACACACACACGTCACCCACACATCGCACCGTCGCAACGCTGAAGTCAGTCAAGTAATAGGCAGAGTCACAAGCGCCCAGAGGGAGGAGGAGGAGGGGGGGGAGAGGGGATGCGCAGGTAGGTTAGTCTGCAGGTTTCTCGGTGAGCGTGTCTCTGGGGAAGGGGGTAGGGGCAAGGTAAGAGCTGACACTTGTGCTGGGGACGCTGCCACCTGGTGTCCTCGCTAGCGCATAAGCACCACGAATGGTGTGGCACCAGATGGCGAGAGAGTGAGAGCCTACACAGAGGCGCTGACGAATGCGTAGTGTGCTTGTCTTCGTGCCTCTCTCGCCTTTCGTTTCTCTGACGCTGCACTTTAGGCTGTCAGCCTGGATGCCAGATCCTTGATCATCGGGTTGGTCGCCTCATAAATGTGCGGGAATGGTTCGTTGGATGGCACACCGGCTCTGTGCATGGCCTTGGTTGGCATGTATGGCTTGCCAAGCGGCATCTTTCGTATGTTGGCCGCAATAACATCGTCACCCTTCTTTAGCTGCGCCTCTTCCGCCTCGTCGTACTTCGCTTGCTCCGCTGCTGCAGAGATGGTCGCTGGATGTTGCACGTGATGCTGGATCGGCGAGTGCTTGCACGCCGACACGATAGCGGCCCCGCAGGTCTCGACTGGGATAGGTGATACAATGAGCTTGGCCAACTTTTCAATTCGTCGGGCCTTGCCACGGCGCTCCAGCAGCCCTGGCTTAAGCAAGAGAAGCTTCACCGGTGACAGCGTCGCGGAGGCGGTGGTGAGCTTGTTGTGCTGGTGAACCCGCTCCACTGTGGACTCGTCGGCAATGCCCTTTGTCTTTACGTAGAGAAACCATGAGCTGCTGCTGGCGCTGCTGGCGCTAACCTGGCAGAAGACGCGAAGTGTCCCCGAGGACTGGCCCGCATTGCCCTTCACGGTGGCGAGCACATTCATCTCGCTGTCCACGCTGTCCTGCACGCGTGCTTGCTTCGAGACCCCCTCGTCACCGATATGGTGCATAAAGGCCGTGTCTGGTGACAGGCCAGCCGGCGCCGAGTACGTCAGCACAGCTTCAGTGAAGGCGGTCACGTAATCATAGTCGCACCGAATGAAGTTCTTGGCGCTTCCGGCGTCCTTGCGGGTGGTGCCAAGACACATGGCGGCGTACGTGTGGCCACTGAAGATGCTCCTGTAATTTTCCATGGGATCTGCGGCCGCAGCGTCCGCGGCACTGTTGTCGGCCCCGCGAGCGGCAGCGCTGGCGCTATTACGCTTTGCCACCCACAGCTGCGTGAACTCTTCCCAGTCTATTGTAATGGGCTTGATCTTGGCAGCCTCCTCGGGTGTGACTGTGACGGTGCCAGCAGGTGAGCCACTGCCCGTCTTTCCCTTTCTGCTAACGCCCTTGCCGCCGTTGTCAGTGTTGCTTGCCTCAGCTGCAGTGATGATGCCGAAGAGACTCTCGTAGTTCGACGCAGCGGTATTCTTGAGCCGCGTCAGTGCCACAACTTGGTAGATCGATGGCTGTTGAATGGCATTCTGCACGACGGTACGGCCGATTGCCCCAGTGGCACCAGCGACAATCATGGAGGTCATACTTGTAGTGTGTGATGGCACGGCGGATATAATCCGTGCATGAGGAGCGGTGGGGGAAGGGTGCCTCAGAGAGAGAGAGAGAGAGAGAGAGAAGGCACTGCACCGAGAGTAGGCTTCAGATCGGCCACACAGACCTGCACTCTGAGAAAAAACGAGGAGGGAATTGTGTGTGTGTGTGTGTGTGTGTGTGTAGGAGGCAGGGGCAGAGGAGACGAGCTCAAGGAAAGGAGGATCGGGAAAGAATTGTGGAGGTATGCGCTTTACTTTGGGTAACGGGTGGGGGATGTGCGAGCAACAGGAGAAAGCGCCACCGAGCAGTATGCGAGTGCATGTACAGGTGCCGCCCCAACATACAAACAGCAGCGTTGGTAATCAAAACAGCAGAGAGAGAGAGAGAAGGCGGGCCGAGGAGCAAATTATCGAGGCTAAGGTGAGTCGGAAAGGAGATTGAGTGATTGCCATGGAGGAGCGGGAGGACCGATAATGAGGGGGCGGCGGAGGAGACGTGCACCCTCCCCCCCTCCCGTCTGCTTTCACTTTGCACACCATTGCTGTGGTGCCGTAGCACGCGCCTTCGAGAAAAGGGCGCTGCACCGCAGGAAGGCGAGGCGGGAGAGGGGGGGGGGGAGGAGGGAGGGAGAGAGGGAGTAGCCCTTCTTTGCCTGAAAGATTTGTGTGGATGTAATAAAGACACCGATGCACCTCTACGCCCAGAGGCGCCAGCACCACCCCACAGGCGTGTGCGTGTGTGTGTGTGGGTGTGTGTGTGTGTGTGTGTGGTCATCCTTCTCCATATTCCACACCGCCAAACGACCTTTACATTCGGTCATACTGTATTAGTATTAGTATTATTATTTTTTGGTTGTGTGGTGAAGTGGGTTGCGTGATCGGCCCTTGCGGCACGGCGACGGCGAACGACAACGAGGTCGGCACTCGCCCCCCCCCCCCCTGCCCCTGCCCCCTGGCAAGCACAGCCGTGCATGAAACAGCCAGAGAGAGAGAGAGAGAGAGGGAGACTCGCGTAGATCAGATCGTGGCCCCCCACCCCCACCCCACCCCCGCTCGCTACGGGCCTGACGGATGGAGACGAGGAATACCAAAATGAAAGAGGAGGGGCGGCGGCAGCGGAAGACATCGAGACAAAAGAGAAAGAAAGAGAGGCGGAGAGTTGGCTGGCTGCGATGCGCGCGCGTCGCGTGCGGGTGGCCGTCTTGTACCTTCAGGCGCGTCGATACGGAAAATATCCGGTGCCGAGACGGTGCGCAGCGCTTGCGGTTCTTCAGTGTTGAGCGCAGCAGCCGGGGGAACGATGTGCCCCCCCCCCCTCTCCCCCGGCAGGCACATGTGCAAACACCAGCCACACGACGCGAGGAGGAAGAGGGGGGGGGGGTAAGGCAGTGAGAAAGACGAGAGAACTCGAACTTGATTAACTATGGCACTGCTTCTGCTGTTGGTGCTGTTCCACTCTCAGCAAGGCGAGCTCCGTCTTGGTCTCCAGCTTCCGACCGTAGTTTCGTGAACTGAGCAGCGGCAGGAGCTGCTGAAGCACGGGCAGCATACCGCCTCCCTCTGCACGTGTGTTCACCAGCTCGTCCACCGGTGCCACCGTCAGCAGCGTCTGAATGACATAGTTGCCGTACGGGTCCATGACAACGGTGCTTAAGGGCAGGCGAGCGATGGCGGCATTTGTGGCCGCTGCCGATGCCGCCATCGAAGCCGAAGAGGAGTACACTGCTGACGTCGATGGAGGTGTGGCGGAAACCATCAGCGACTGGCAGAGGAGTCGAATGCGCCGCTCGCTGCAGTGACGCAGAATGTGCTCAATCACGTTGGATGCAAACTTGTTCGTGCACATCCGCACCAAGTCTCGCTGCATGCCAGCCGCCACGGCGTCGATGGTGGTGGTGGTGCCGCGTGCGTAGCAGACGTCCACGAGGCGGGTCACGACGTAGTTACCAAAGGGGTGGGCGGAGAGCTCCTGTACGTGGGGCAGGAGAAGCGCTGCCATGCGTTCGAAGTAGTCCATCGGTGCCCCGGCAGGAGAGGAGGAGAGAGGCGACGACGGCGACAATCCAGCGCACGCGTGGAGGAAGTCCAGACACTTTTGCATAATGCAGCAGCCCTGCTTGTGCTGGCAGACGTACAGCAAATGCTGCTGAATCGCCTGAAAGAGCACCTCCACCCGCTCCTCGAGCAGGCGACGCGATGGTGCAGTGCTGCTTTCGCCCGATGCCGTTGTGGGCGTCCTTGCCGGCGTCGCCGCCATGGCTGCGGGCGACAGCTCTGCGGCACTGTTTGTGCCGGATATCAAGGCGATGTACTGACGTCGAATGCACTCCATCACCTTCATCAGAACGTGGCCACCGTTCGCGTTCGTCAGCAGGCGCAGCAGATCGCGCTCCAGTGCAACGAAGACGAGGTGCTCCTCTTCCGCGTTGCGCACCGTCTCGACGAGCCGCTGCACTGCGAAGGTGCCATGAGGGGAACAGGCGACCTCGCACAGGTGATGCTGCAGCGACGGCAGCCGCAGCAGCCGTTGGCGCTCCGCATCAGGCGCCATGTCAAAGACCTTTTGGAGGAGGAAGTTGCCGTACCCGTCGGCCATGACGGCATCTAGCTTGGGCTCGATTGCCTGCAGAACCACGCGTACAGGGATGGAGTTCTCGAAGGCCTCGGCGCGACGGCGGCGGCGCTCGCGGACGCTGTTGCCAACGCTTCCCTTCTCCCCGGCCCTCGCCCCAGTTACCCCCAGCGGCGACACTGTCATACACCCATCTCGCACAGCCTCTGCTCGGTCCGCAGCAGCCGCGGCGTTGTCTGCTGCCGCCAGTTCGTCGTGCGCTCCGTCGAATGCCTCGACTTCGCTGCACTCGGCGTCGATCACCGCCTGCAGCAGACGGCAGCCGTGCTGATCGTGCGACATGGCGAGTATGATCGGCGCCGAGGCAACGTCCGGCACTGCGGTGGCACCAGCGACCTTGCTTTCCTCAGTCGTGCGCGACAGCTGCCCATCACCCGGCACAACGGGCGATGCGGACGGCGAGTTGGGCAGAACAATTGCCGCCGCTGCGTGCAGGCGCTGGATAAGCGCTTGAACGGCGGCAGGCGACACCATCGACGCCCCACTCCCGGTGGTTGCGACTGCGGAGGTCGACGGACTGTTCAGGTGGTGGGCCGCGAGACTGCTGGGGTTGTGGTGGTATGGCGACGAGCTCTTACCACGGGCACCAACGCCAGTCGTGTAAGTTAACGGCGAGAGCTGCACACGTGGCCGCGCCTCGCGCGATACTTCTCGGGCCGCGACCGATGTACCGTTGGGGTCGAGAGGGCTTCCGCCCATGCGCTTCTTGCCGCCGCTGTTTGTGCTGTTGGTGGCTGTCGCGGTCGTCGTGTGACCGCTGGGGGTGATGATGGTGTATCGCCGCAGCGCTGGCGAGCTGCCGTTGGACGGGCGAGGGTGCGGCGAGGGCCGCAGACTGCAGGAGGGAGGCGAGTTGGTTGCGTTACCGGCGATGTGGCCGGTACTAGTGATCGATGGAGACGCATCAATGGGACTCCAACGGCGCACGGAAGGTGACTGTAAGTTGTGCTGCTGGGACCTGTGCGAGCCTCTTGCTGCTGTTGTTGGCAATGACGGTGTCGACGCGGGCGGTGGCGGTGGCGGCGGCGGCAGGGCCATGGTTGTTGCTGCGCTCGTGCGAGGCGGCACCGTGTGCGAATGCTGCTCCTGCCGGTGGTTGCTGTTGCCTTGGTGCCAGCCGTGGTGCGGCGAGACACGTGTGCCGGTCGTTGCTGTCGGTGCAGGGCTGGGATGCGATGACGACGGTGGAAAGAGCTGTGCCGTGCTGGCTGGGCGAGGCACCCGCCCCGGGGCCGTGGTAAACGCGGACGGGGACACAAATGTGTGGCCAGGACCGGCAGCGTACGGCTGCGCTTCGTATGTCACCTCGGGGATACCCGGATCGCCAACGCCACTATGAAGGTGGGCAGCAATCGAGGATAGCGTGACTGGCTTCGGTACTGTGTCAGGGGTGTGGAGCAGCGCCGCGGCTGCCGCGACGGAGGCTGCGTTCGAGCTCGCTGCTGCTGCGGCGGTGGCCCTCTCGTACGGGCTTAGACACTCCCACAACGCTGCCGCCTCGGACGGGGTGAGGTTGGTGCGCGGCCAGCAGCTGCGGCCCTGCTCTGTCGATGTGTCAGCGGCTGCAGCGGAGGAGGAAGGCCACTGCATGTTGGTGATGTTGGCTGTGTAGACCGACGTCGGCCCCATGCTGCTCAGGCGTGAGAAGGATAGCTGGCGTCGATCCGGCGGCGTATTCGCGCGCGCCGCACCGCCCACGGAGGCAGTGTTGGCAGACCCAAGCCCACCCGCTGGCACCTGTGACGGACTGTGCCGCAGTCGACTCAGCAGCTGGTGATACGGTGTCGTCGACGTTGGTGGAAGCGGCGAAACTGTCGAAATTGACGTTCCCTGCACCGTCGTGCCTGCCGAGCCGCTTGTGAGAAGGCGGCCACCACGCTGAAGCTCCGCGAGCTCCGCCTCGACACATGCACGCCACGCACCGTCGTGACCGCCGCTGTCGAGGGCATCTAGGCTGCTGCTTCCACGAAAGAACTGCGCGACAGCTGCCTCCGCTGCGGAGGACGGAGACGACAGGGTGGTGTGGTACTGGTGAAGCTGCTGATGCGACTGCTGCCGCGGCGGGTGAAACGCACGTATCGACCGGGTAGAGCCATCTAGCGCTGACTGCGGCGTCTCAGCACTGCGCGCCGGAGTCCAGACGTCCGATAGTCGGTCGCCGCCACTTTCACCATCACCGGCGCGGCCAAACTCCTCCTCGCCATCCCCGTCAGCACCCTCCTTCCGTATCGCAGCTGCAGTGTATGAGACGCCCTCGAGCCCGCCTTCGCCTACCACCGTGCCCTCGCGCCTGGCGTAGCCGGACAGCACCGATGGTACGACCACTGCTAAGGGGGTACCTCGAAACATCGCACTATCTACTGTTGTGCTGGGGTAGTCGCTGCTGTCACGGTTGACTGCAACCGGTAAGATCGACGCTGCATCATCGATCGAGAGCGGCGTCGTCGCTTTAGTTGCCGTGCTCACAGCTGAGGTGTAAGCGGTGAGTGCATGAGAGGGGGGAATGGATTGGCGCGCGTGCGGCGATGGTCTCTGCTGCAGAGTGGCCACCTGAGTCGCTGCTGAGGGGGAGGTGAAGAGGAGCTGCTTCGGCTCCCGGAATACGTTGTAGCCGTCGCCGCGTTTGGCCAAGCCTTCTTCGACGCTCCTCGCTCGCTCGTCCGAGCGCTGTGGAAGCACTTTTGCATCCGTGGCCGGGGTGCGACTCACTGGAGGCTGGTTCAACGAGTTCGCGTGGTGGTGCTCGTAGTCGGTGAGAAAGGAGCTGTCCGTGTTGTCATACACCGTCCAGCTACTCGTGACGGCTGCAGTGGAGGAGGCGGTGTATCGCCCCGCAGCAGAGCCACCGCTACAACTGGCGATGGTCGCCGAGCTGCCGTTGCTTCTCTGCTTGCCAAGTACCTCTGCTGTCGCGCTGAGAGCGGAATCATACAGTGATATCGTGTGCTCGCTGCCTGTGCCTGGGTGATGCCGCTGATGAGGCTGCTCCTGTTGTACTTGCTGATCTTGCTCTTGCTCGTTACGTGCTTCCTCGTCCGCCACGAGGCGCACCTGCGACAGCAGGTGCAGCAGCTCTTCACTCTCCGCTTGGGCGAACATCGCGCTGAATGTGATGCGATGGACCCACCGACACACGCAAGGGAAGCTAACCCAGGCGCAAACCAACGGCTGAGGGGGTTGCGCAGTGGCAGCTGTACAGGGCAGCGAGAGACGGAAAACCAACACCCCCAAAGACGAGGCGCGCAGACTTCTGAAGTTTGGCAGTATCAGCAATGAGTGAATAGTTTGCTGAGGAAAGCTCTGAGGAAGGGGGGGGGGGAGGGGATGAGACGACGAACAATGCGGAGAAGGGGCGCGAAAGAGGGTCCTTGTGTTGTTGTTCTTGTGAGAGCACACACCCACGCACGCCTACTCCTCAAACAACGAAGAGCGTTGGTAGGTGGGAGGACGCAGCAGCGACAGTGGCCCCCCTTCCTTTCCCGTTGTATGGAGGCGTGTTGTCCTCACGTAGAGGAAGCGCGAACACCCCGGCACGAAAATGACTGAAGGAGAGGCAAACGAGAGAGGGAGGGAGGGAGGGAGGTGAAGATGAAGAAGCGAAAGGAAAAATACAGAGAACTGTGAGAGGAGGGGAGGAGGGGAGAGGAGGGGCGGAAGCGAAAGAACTTCAAAGAATGCCCCAAGAGAGAGAGAGAGAGAGAGACGCACAACGCAGCGCAACGACGACGGACGAAGAAGGAGGAAAGGTGGAAGTGAATTGCCAGACAGAGGGAGAACAGAGGAGCCGGTGGACAACGAAGCGAGCGAAAAGCGGCGGGAGAGAGAGGCAGAGGGGGGCGAGAAGGAACAAGAGAAGACACAGAGGGAAGAGACAACGAAATCAACAACGGCAACAATGAATGGGCGGTGAAAGACCAAAACGAGCAACACGTGTGTGTGTGTGTGTCTCTTCCCTCGTGGGCTGTTCGTTTTTCCTTTGGTTGAATCTGAATACAATCAAGAGAGGGAGGGGGAGGGGAGATGATGTACAGGCACAGAGACACTTTCTAAGTTCCAGACGCCAGCGCACATACACGCACGAAGCGTATGTACGAGCGACGTTGATGTGGCGTACGCGCAACAGCCCAGCAGAGAAGCGGCCTTGATGACTGAAAAGGGGAGGGCACAGCTGACAAAACGCAGAGGATACGACAACAGCCGTGGAGAAAGAACACACAGAGAGTAGAGGAAGGAAGGAGGCTACCGTGGGGTACCCTGTGGGCGCGCGAGAGAGGAATGGATGGTGTGCCACAGCAGCACAGTTAGGACACCCGCCCCACACACCCAGCAAAGACGCCAGTGAAATACTGAGAGAGACGAAGAGAGCGAGCGAGTGCGTGTGCGTGGAAAGAGTGTTGTCAGCTTTGGCTCTTTTCTCCTTCTTCACCTTTATAGCAAAACAGCTTCACCCACGTACCGTGCGCCACGCTGTTTGTTCGTGTTCGCTGATCCAGTCCACCACACGACAGCGACACGTCACCTCTTGCGTTGCTCGTCTCGCTCTGCTTATTTTTCTCTTTGTTTGATTTTTTTGGGCTTTTACGCCAAATGGCCCGCGGCTCTCTTTTCTTTTTTTCCCCAAGCCGCTGAGCGACCAAAGGCAGCCACCACGAAGTGGAGAAAAACAAAAATCTGACCGTCCTTCCGGTCCTCCTCGTATGGGCTCTTTATGTGGTGCTTGTGTGTATGCGGAGCGCGGAGAGGGCGAGAGCGTGTTGTGAGGAAAAGGGGGGGGGCAAGGGGAAGGCGAGAATGAGCGTTGGAAGGCACGCACCCACACACGCACACGCACACACACACAGCTGGCGGGTAGGCAGACACTACGAGGTGCTTCTGTATGAACTCTGAGTTGTTCTAAGAGGGGGGAGGGAGGGGAGGGAGGGAACACACAAAGTAAACGCCCACGCAGAGTGGGTGGAGAAACAGTTTCGCGGTGGCGCCTCACGAATGCCACCGCCTCAGGCGTTCCTCCCTTTTCTGCTTTGCCTCTCTCTTTGCTGCTGCTGCTGCTGCCGCCGTCGCCTTTGGATCTCAGGGACGAGCAAAGCCGCCACAGACGTCTGTGCGGCTTGAGAGGGACACCCCACAGTGCACCCCGAACGCGGCGCAGGTCTGTGCGGAGAGGACTTCTCTTTTGGACGGGCGGGCGGCGAGCCACCCCAAAAAGTTGGGGTGAGGTGCCGGGGAAGAGAGAGAGAGAGGCGTCCGATAAAATACACGGCAAAGACCAGCACACACACACACACACACAAAGATGAAGCGAGAGACGAGAGAGAGAGGCGTACAGCCACCGCCCCAGAAGACACACAAGGTGGAGAGAAGGGGCGCGGCGCTATCGCAGAACGTTTAGTGTTTTTTTTTCTCTGGAGTGTAATGAGGGTTATGGAGGGCGGGGAGAGAAGGGGAGGGGGGGGGGGCGGGAGAGTCGAACAAAGAGGCGGTCTTGAACGTCTCTTTCGCCCTGGCCACACTGCACCCGTCAAGGCTTGTCGGCTGTTGCCAGCCCGATCGGCCTGTGCCTTTCCTCGCTTGCTTTGATCTATGTCGTCCCTTGTCTTCTCTCCAGAGGATTACCGGAGAACTCCTGCGCTCCTAAAAGCCAAAAAAACCAAAGAAAGGAGGAGGAAGGCGGGGCGGGGGGGGGAGGCGCGTCTACGTGTGCGTGTGCGTGTGTCGAGTGCTGCGTGATGAGTGAGGAGGGGTGGGGGCACTCGACTTTGCTAATTCCCTTCTGAAATCGCTCCAGGTGGCCCAAAAGAAAAACAACCACAACCGATCTTTACAAGCGTCCCCACGGAGACGGGGGTAGAGCGTTAAGGTGATGCGGAAGGGTGGAGGTGTGTGTACGTGCACGTGGCTGATCAGCTGATCCTGTTCGTGTCTTGTTTTTCTCCTTGAAGTCTGCTCGGGGGTGGACGGAGTGATGAGGGAGGGAGGGACGCGCTCAACGCAAAGTCGACTTCAAAGAACGTAAAATCACAACAGTGACAAGATCAACAGCCCCAAGTGTGTCCACACGCACACCCACACACACGCACAGACAGAGAGACACAACGTGACTCCGAGGAACAGTTGGAGAGAGGGCGAGCGAGACAGAGGGAGGGGGCCAGGGGGATGGGGGGGGGGACACAGTGAATCGTGGAGAGCCCAACGACACTTCAGACACACGGGTAGGCAAGCTAAGTTGACCCACTCAACGCGCAAAGGTGGAAGTGGCGAAAGAGAAACAGGGGAGAGCTCAAGCAAAGTGAGTAGTAGCAGCAGCGGGAAGAGAGGAGAAGGAGAAGAAGAGAGAGGGGTGCGAGTACAAAGGAGAGGGGAGGAGCTGTTCACGAGGGTACAAGTGGGGGGGGGGGGGAAGAGGGAGTGGGAGTGGGAGGGAGGGAGTGGGAGGGAAGAAGAAACAGCGCAACCACCACCACAACAAAAAAAAAGTGGCACAAGGGCTCCAACAATACACGCCCAATCACGAGGCACCACGAGCACAGTCAAAAGCGACGCACACAGCGAGAGAGAGAGAGAGAGCAAAAAGGAAGGAAGCGAAGAGAGAAACGAACGCTTCAAGCAGAGAGGGGAGAGAGAGGGAGGGGAGTAAGAACGACCAACGAAAAGAGAAAGCGCTGAGAATGAGCAAGTCAGGCGAGTGTCGTGTCGCAGCACCTAACCCACTCCCCACCCAGACGCCCAGGGAGTACGTGTTCTTCTGCGCAGGTGAGGGGGTATTGAACAGCAACAACGCTGAAGAACAAACAACAAAGAGGACAGGCAAGAGGGAGGGAGGGAGGGGGGAGAGAGAGAGGGAGAGCGAAGAAGTGTACGTCTGCCTTCTCCTCTTTGATCTTGGCTTCTCACTCTGTGCTTTACGTGTGGAGACCGATTGGGTGAGCCTTCCAAGCGTGCACGGACTGCGGCCCCCCTTCACTCTCCCTTTGCGTAATGACGAAGCGGAGGGGAGGGAAGGCAGCGACTTCTGGTTTACTGGCCGCCGCCTCTCTTGGTGGGTGATACCTTTTCAGAGGTGGCGATACTACCTGAGGGCGATAAGACGTGCCCCCGGAGATCGAAAAGGAAAGGTGGGTTGTGTCGAGTAACACAACGACCGATGTCTGCTATCACGGCTGCTCAGACTAGACACACACACACACACACGCCGAGACGCAGGCACAAAGAAAACAAGGCGAGAAACTAAACCAACACAGATGAGACCAACACGAGAGCAGCCGAACAGACGCGAAATGGGGGGGGGCAGGAGACACCACGTACAGGGAGATGCACTGAGGTGGACGGACCAGGCACGCGTACACCCACACCCACACCTACACAACGTATATATATATATATATTTATCTAAGGGTATAGATGGTCACAGGCACTCAGACACACGGGCGCAGAGCGGTGCAGACACACACACACACACACAGACAGCTGGCGGGGGATGACAACAGAAAGGGGGCGGCAAGGGAGTTGTTGTCTTTTGTTATCGCTTCGTCTTCTTCCGTCCTTCCCGAGGTTTTTTTATGGCTTTACTCACCTGCGAGTGAGTGTGCGAGTGAGAGGGAGAAGAGAGAAGTATACGTGTGCGGATGGATGGATGGATGGGTGGATGGATGGAGTGAGCGAGTGGCCGCAGTGAAGTAGGGAGAGCGGGGTAAGGGAGAGGGAAATAGTTGAGGATGTTGACCGCTGGGCAGACATAGGAGAGCGAGTCGCACACGTCTTTCGGAGATGTCCGCGACTTGTCGAGACCTTTACACCGGAGAGGCGGCGACCAACGGTCTCCTTTGACGGGAGAGAGGGGTGGGCAGAGACGCCCGCACTCTACCTGCCTTAGTCGCGCGTTTCTTTCTCTTGCCTTTTGGTTCACCGTTCCTTAGCTTGGCTCTTGTCCATGCCACCACCACCACCGCCACTGCCACCTCCCCCCCTCCCCACGGCCATCCTTCCTGCATCGACCCAGCGGCTGCCCATACGCGCACGCACCGTTGTACACCCGATCGACTCGCCTACGTCCCGGGAAAGGCGTGAGAAAGGGAGGGCAGAGGGGGAGGGTGGCGACAGAAGCTGAGCGAGCAAGTTTGGGGGTGCTACGGCGATCACGTGATGGGCCCATATAGACCTCACCACCCCCGCGATCGCTGTGGTTCCGGGCAGGCGTAATGCATTCATACACTGTCCCACAGAGGTGCGCAGAGCTGAACGGGGATGGCTGGGCACTATCGACAATCCCCCAACATTCCTGCCGCCTACTAGCTGGCCAGTCCTGCCTCTCCCATCGAAGCAGACGGAGATGACGAGAGAAAGGGAGACGGAGAGGGAGGGATGTGTGGGTGAGAGATCACAAGACCTGCTGTACGATACTTGTCTTCTCTGCCACGAGTCCTTCCCACATGGCAACGCACTCGTCTTTCAAGTGCTGGAGCTCCATGGGGTCTGCCGTGCGACTCCACACGCGCCGCGACTGCTGTCGCCAGGTGAGAGGCTCGGCTGCGGAGGCGGCATCACTGTCACCGCGTGTTGAGTTGTCGAAAATTTCGGAGTTGCCCAGTAACTGGGAGGCGAGCCGCTTCTTGGCGGCTAGCATGTCTGGATCAGCATCGGTGACTGCGGCTGCAGCTGCACCTGCAGAGCCAGCTGGCGGCGGCTGGGGCTTCACTGTATTAACGGTACCCACTGACCTCTGTTGTGTCTCGCAGTCGAAAGGCGGCTGTAGAAGCTGCGCGGGATCAAGCACAACCTCGCTCCATACCCACTGCAGCTCCGGTCCTATTCCACCTTGCCCCTCCCTTCCTCGTCCTACTGTCTCTGTGGCGGCAGCGATGGTAGGCGATGGCGACACCGTGGAGGACGAGGAGGAGGAGGAGGAGGCAGGTGCCAGTCGGCGTGTGTCAGCAGCGGTACGCGCCCACGCAGCTACCGTGCGGAAGTTCTGCTCCTGCACAAGGGCAGCGACAGCAATGGCGTCCAGCTGCTTCGTCCGCTGGAGCTCCTTTTCATGCAAACGCATAAAGCCAACGGGGCTAATGAGAAACAATACGCTGCAGAGGCTAAAGCCGCCGCTAAGCGCGGTGAGCTGCCCAAGCTGCTGTACCTTGCGGGGGTTGCGCAGCCGCCAGACACGGTAGATCTGCGCCCGTTGGTAGTAGACTGCGAGACCGGTGGCCCCGGCCGTGAGAAGCGATACCACGCTTAACAGTCGACTCCACAAGACAAGACGTTGGGCGTAGTCGAAGCGCTTTTTCGAAAGTCGCTCAATATCGTTATAGAGGAGTCGACTGTCGACCCCGTACGATTCACACGTCGCCTCAAGGCGGCTGTTTCTGAGGTTTGGTGCCGCAGAGCTACTCGCTGGCATGCTGAGCGCTGTCATTATTAGCGATCTGCCTCAAGAGAGGTTCGCGTTAGTCGTGTCAGGTGCGAGTCAGACCACGCGAGAGTCCCTGTGCGCTGGACCTAAATGCCCAGACACTCACCGAGTACGCGGACATGTTCGATGGGAGGGCGAAAGCGCCATGGGGCGTTGACGGTGAGTGAGTGAGTAGGGGGAGAGCGACAGTCGTGGGGGCGAGTGGTGGTCGGCGGGTAAAAGCACAGTAGCCCAGAGAAGGGGGAAAGTACCGCCTAGGATATGCATTGATGAACAAACACACGCCTACGCAGCGGCTGCGTGTGCGTGTTCAGTTATAAACCACAACTCCGCCGCACCCGAGCGGCAGCCGCATGGAGCGCCACGCAGCCTTATTCGACACGTGTGCCCCTCCCCCCTTTCGTTTACCGTCTACAGAGACGGGGGCAGCGCGACCGCCGACGGGGGAGCCCTGGAGATTGTGATACGCACCCACGTGTGTTCTCTGCCTTTCAGCTTCACACCGAGCAGCTCCTCGCTCAACATGTCGCTACTTTCTGGCGTACGCAGTTGCGAATCCCTCGGATGGGAGAGACGAAACGACGAGATCCACCGACAAACGCACGCACGCACGCACACACACACACACACGCAGAGACTTATAGAAGCAGAAAAGGCTCTAACGAAGAACACGCCTGGTGTGCTCCCCCTCCGAAGCGCTTGCCACTTTCAGCGCCCCGTCACGCGCGGAGCGGTGGGGGTGTGGATGCATGGGAGGGGGGGGAGCACACCAGGCGTGTAACGCAACAGCGTACTCAAGAAGGGGAAAGAGAGAAAGAGAGCGAGCGAGGTCAGTGGAGAGTGCGCCTGAAAGGGGGCACACCGCAGCCACCCGTCTCCGTCGCTCTGACAGACAGATGAGTAACAGAGTGCGGGGAAGAGGAATGAGGGTCACGAAAAAAAGCAAAAGAAACGCGCGCGCGCGCGAGGCTGCCGAAGCCAACAATGAAGGAGAAGGCGGAGTGAAGAGAGAGGGAGGGAGGGGGGGGGGAGTACAGAGAACTCAACCGCAGAGTTGCCATGCACCGCCTCGGTGCATTCCTTTCTCGAACAGAAGACAGAAAAAGAGTGGGTGAAAGAGAGAGAGAGGGGCGAAGGGCAGCACGCAGGCGTAAAAGGCCACGGCAACGACTGGGCTGGATGCTCATCACCAAGCTGCCGAGTCGTTGCCGCCGTCCCAAGGAAAGGGACGTGCGTACATAACTGCAGTGCGTGTGTTCTGCGGCGCCGCTCCTGCGCGGTGGGGCAGTTTTCGTTTATACACTCGCTGCCCCTTTCGGCCATTACTTCAGCCGTCTGCCAGAGTGCCTGCGCTGCACGTGGGTCGGTCAACCGTGCCCCCTCCCCCCTTTCACTCTACGCTACTCCCTGATGACGTTCAGGCGGATCGCCTTTCCCACCTCCGCCGCAACAGGCAGCGTCAGCACACTCTTGTAGTACCTGAACGAGTTCGGATACTTGGATATAATCATCGGCTTTAGCTCTTGGCAGCAGAGGGCACCGTGGAGCGACATGGCCATCACGAGATCCGCAGCCGTCAGCGAGCCTCCGACAAGGAAAAGTAGATCCTTGCGCTGCACGGCAGAGGTGCCGGTGGCGACGCTCCCCATGATGGAGCTGCGGGCAGACATGAGCACCGACGCGCGCGGTGTTGCCGAGATAGCCATGCTGTCCCGCGACAATGATGGGCGACGGCTTGCACAGTAGTGACTGTCGTCACCCTCTTCCTTGCCCAGTGCCTCGTCGGTAGTCTTCTTGATGAACATCAGCTGCTTCTCCCGCTCCTGCCGCTCCTTCTCCATGTGACGGTGCCGAACTGACCAGGCCACGTTGTACACAGAGCTGAGGCGCGAATCGCGCGTCACGCGGGAGGCCATGTAGTCCTCATCGTTCAAGAGCAGCTCTTCGTCTGTCATGGCGGAGCGCGCCGTCAGCGGGCAGGACTGCTGCGCGAACGTGCGGCAAGTCTCCTTCAGGTAGACCAAACGCCGCTCGAGCCCATCAAGGTTCCTGCATAGCCGCTTTTTCACGTCTGCGTCCGGCCTCGGCCCCGACTTGTGCTCGTACGCGGAGATTTTCTTTGTGTAGAAGTCGATGCGTGTGGTTGCGAAATCAAGCCAGCTGTCTACCTGTGTGGACTCAAGCAGCGAGTGACCATACATGGCGTATGGGATGGGGAACTGCGGGTGCGGGATCTTCTCGTTGCTTGTCCCGGCGCTGTCGATGCCGGCGCTGACGGAGACGAGCATGACCTCTGTGCGTGCCAAGTAGCGGATCATCGCGTTGGACTCGAACAGGTACCCCTCATCCGTCTTCATGACCGGCACGCGCTGCATTGGATGGCAGTTGAGGCGGTACTCCTCTGTTTCGTTCTCTCTCCCAACCACAATCGGCACCACCTTTAGCTGAATACCGGCGTACGCAGCGACAAGTAGCGTGCGCTGCACGTACTGCGAGTCAAGCGGGCCAATAAGCGATACGACCATTTTTCCCTTTTGTAAATTTTCGCGTCACTGTAAAGGTGGGCTGCTGAGTGACAGTGAGAAGGGCGATGCAGTGGATGCTGAGCACGACGAACACCACGCGTACACGGAGGTAGTCATAAGTGCCAGGTGCACGTTTGCGCCCGCGTACGTGTCAGCGATGGAGAGAGCAGAGATGGTGGTGGTGAAAGAGTTCGGTGTGTGGAGGGTGGAGCAGCAACACCAGGAAGGGAGCAAGACGGGGGGGGCAGTGCCTCGCCGCTCCCGTTTCCACCCCCCTTTTTTACCCCCCCCCTTCCCCCGCCTGCGAGAGAGGCGGAGGGGGGCGCGAGAGCGATGCAGGGAGACACAAAGACACCGAACCAGCCTCCTTGAAGCCCACAGCTCATACGTTCGTTTAAATGGATACACGTGCGCGCAGGTGTAGCTGTGCGCACTGTCAAGGCGTGCCGAGAGTCTCCAATCCCCATTTCTTTCTCCCGCTTTGACTTTCGCCTTCTACGCAGTTGTAGCCCACGCCCACCTCGATTGCGTATCCGGTGACAGACAAGAGGGGAGTGAAGAGGGAGGGAGAGAGAGAGAGAGAGCGCGGCCGTTGAGGTGGTGCAGCGTGCGTGCGTGTGTGTGTGTGTGGGGGGGGGGGGAGGGGTGAGCTTATTTGGGCTCTTGCGCCTTTGTTTCTTTGATGATTGGGGCTTCTCTTTTAAGAGTCTCGTTACGGGGTGGACTCTCTACGACGTTACCAAACTGAGCAACAACAACAACAACAACAACAACAACAACAACAGAACGGAAAGCTGCAGGCGCGCAGTCTACCCGTTGTGCTCCCGAGCATCGCATGGGTGTTGCCGATGGACGTATACATGACACCTAGAGGAGGAGGTGGAGGAGGAGCACCAAACACTCCCCACCTCCGCGTCACCCCGCTCGAGAGAGAGAGAGGGAGAGGGAGAGAAGAGAAGAGAAGAGCTCTGCTGCATGGGTCATTAGAGAGAGAGAGGGAGCGACACACCCACCCCCACAACCACCCACCTGCAATTCTGGACACAAAGGCCAGCACACGCGCTGGTGTCATCGCCACCCCATCCTTCACTGTCACAGCAACAAACACAAGAGCAACACCAACAGTAACGCTACCCCCACAAGAGAAAGGCGCAGACGAATGAAGCGAGACGAAAAGGGCCAGGAAAGGCGAGGAGAAAGGCAAAGCCGAGACGACATAGATGTCTGTCATGATGTACCAGTGCATATACCGCCCACAGAAGACAACCGCCATCTGGGGACAATCAGGGAGACACACACACACACACACTCATACGTGCAGGTGGTGAAGGAAGGAAGGAAGAAAGGAAGGAAGGGGGGGGGGGAAGGGGAAGAAGAGAAGGCACACGCGGGGAAGGAAGTGCACAGGCGGAAATCATACAAGGAGGGGAGGGGAGGGGGAGGAGGAGAGCGAGGGGGCGGAGGTAAAGCTGAAAAAGACAAGCGACGCCAGATGAACTCATTGCCCAACAACGCGAGGGAGACGCAGCATGAACCAGGCGAGAGAGAGAGAGAGGAAAGTCAGCTGCAGCCAAAGAGGGGAGGAGGAGGAGGAGGAGGAGGAGAGAGAAAAAGCAAGAGAGGTGGAGATGAACAGTACGGACAACAAGCTCAGCAGTAAAGACATCATCTACCTCTGCCTCTCCCTTACCCATGCACAGCCACGCGCACAGGCAACTTCAACGAAGAACAAAACAAAACAGCAGTGGAGAAAACGCAAAGGGCGACCGATGAAAGGGGGAGGGAGGGGGGAGGGGGGAGGGGGAGACACCCACACACACACACACACCTACCAATTCCACCTAAAGCTCTGCAGTCCGACGCCTCGTGCGCCTGTGCCACCAACCTCTCGCATCCCGCTTTCCCCCACTGCTGGGGACAGGCACTGGTATCAAAGACATATCGCGAGGAAAAGACGCTTCTGATGGGGCTTGCCTTACACCTGTATGGCCCCACTATATGCGTGCGGTGAGCTCGGACGCGG
>NC_009304.2:116767-149709 GCF_000002845.2 Leishmania braziliensis MHOM/BR/75/M2904 | reverse complement strand
GCTGTCGCTGTAGCTAATGCAGCCCTCGCTTTCCACCGTGACGCTCTCGCTTATGAGCGTCTGTGCAAGAGGGGGGAGCGAGCAAAGAAGATTAAGGCCAGCCACTACCGCCATGAGCGGCAGCAATCAGCAGGCATAGCGAGTTCGCTTCTTCTTACCTCCAACCCCGCGTGCTCTCACGTGCGTATCCGTAGCCCTCCCCCTTTCTCCTCCTCGCGACTTTCCGCGCGCGAGAAGGGCTGGGATGATGAGAGACGAAGGAGATGGAGGAGAGAGCTGTGCATCGACACCCTTCGGCTACACACGCACACACACACGGAGGGGCTAAGGCCTTGATGAGGACGGCCTGCCCATCCCCTTAAGGTGCCCACCCTGGGCCTCGCGGCTCTCACGCTACGGAGAGTACGACTCGAGGTTTTCATGCGATAGTCGGGTACTCAAACAGGGCCATATTCAGGGGAATCCTTACCAGTCGCCTCTCGCTGGCGCGACAGGAGCGGAGGTGGGGTCGAGGAAGGCGAGAATGGCATGACTCCCTGCACCTCTTCCTCAGTGCTCAGACGAGAACAAGTGCGAGCTGCTTCGGCACCAACTACCGTTGCTGGCGGTATAGCCAGGAACGGCGTAGTGCGAGAGCCTCCTTGACAATGCCTGTGAAGGAGGAACTTGCACCGCTAGCGACCCAGACGTCGCTACATTTGGGATCGCTACCATCATCTCTGCGGAATCGTTGTCATCCGAGCTTTTCAGCGCCTCGTTCATCATGACGCGTGGAGCACTTTCAAGGACTGGAACGCAATACAGCTCGAAATCACCTGAGAGCGGGGAGATCTGCTGCTTCTGCTCTTAGCTCGATGCTCCTCCATTTCATCCGCTGCTGAGCTCGCACACCCGCCGCCTCGCTTGTATTTTCTGCTGCTGGTGCTGCCTGCGTCCGTGTCGCGGCGGGCTGCGAGGGCTGCGGTAGAAAAGTTGTTAACGGCTCACCTGGCGCATTCACACGATTTCAACTATCGTCGTCAGCGGAGACAACCCTGTTGCGGCTGCCCCGCACCCCTGGTGTAGCCCCAGCGCGCGAGAACGTCGGTAACTGTCGCTGATGCACCACAGGTTGCTGAAGGGGATCGCAAGGGCAGCAGCGGCACTCACCATGGCTGTGGTGGCGGTGGTGCGATTTTTGGCAGCGACTGTGGCGCCGATAGGCCGGCGCATGTTGCGGCAGATGCGATGTTGGCAGGGCGCTAAAAGCCTCCGCAGGCGCGCTCCTGTTGGCTACCGCTGCGGCGGCACTGTCATCGCCTTTTGTGCGATGCCTTCGCTCCCTCTCCGCCTCCTTCCTCTTCGTCTTCTCGGCCAGCAGGGCCGCACCAGCCAGGAGGCGCGCAGCGCAGGTGGCGCTTTTCGGGTCGATGTAGGTAAGTTTGTCATTGACGCGTATACACAGGAGGCGCTGTTGCATGAAGCTGCTGTACTGCAAGCGCAACGCGCCACTGCCCCCAACGCCGCGATGATGCCCTTTCCGACGGCGGGCTGCGAGGGCTGCGGGCGGGTGCCGCACACGTTGCCGCCTGTAGCGCGAGTGTCGGGGCGGTGCAGTGAGCACAAACGGCGACGGTAGCCGAGCTGGATCGCCGTTGCCGTCGCCACGCGTCCACCTTCGGCTATCCTTAGCGTCGCGTTCCTTATCCTCAGTGTCATCATCTGCTGTTAGTGCTGCTGCAGACCTGGTGGTCCTTGTCGGGCCAGGCGCTGAGAGAAACGCTTGCGTCGACTTTGACTGCTGTGGCGGCGTGGAGGACGCCGGCTCACCTGCAGTGGTCGTTCTGTGGTTGACTGCCGTCCTTATTAGTGCTGCTGCTGCTGCTGCTCTTCGCTCTCGCTGCCTTGCCTCGCGTTCAGGCTGCTGAAGGGGTGAGGTGGAGGTGCTGTTGAGATTATTGGCAATTCCTACACCGTCGAGCTGCTTCGCCGTGGCTACTGAGACTCCCGGTTGACGTGCTGCCAGTGCCACAGGAGTGGCAGGTGGTGGCGACGGCGTCGTGTGGCGCAGTCCGGCGGTAAACCAGGACGCGGAGGGTCTGGAGGGGGCGACGGAGAAAAGGACCGATCGCGCAGAGCGTGACATCGCTCGAGAGGACGAAGCGGACCGTCTTGTAGAGCGGAGGCCGACGGACGAGCAGCAGCAAGAGCAGTGGCTGCAGCTGCAGCTGCTCGCCGACGTATCCGCATCCGAAGCCGCGCCGTTTGTTGCCCTTCGCATGGCTGGATGACACACGGGGCAGGGAGCATAGTAGTCGGACAGATGAAAGCCACCGCGCAGGTTGAGACGAGGCTGCACGTTGAGCACGGTGAAGAGCGCGTCGATGGGTGACTCCTCTGAGTTATCGTGTGATGCCGCTGGTTGGGAGGCGCTATAGCGGCACCGTTCAGCTTCGGAGACGACCGGGAGCAGTCGTTTCTCGATCTGATAGTAGACGTCATCCACGTCATCGCTGCACACATCGTCGTAATAGAGCAGAGAGGAGGTGGACAGGTGGGGGCTGTAAGCGGCGAATGTGCCAGGTGACGCTGTCCCCGCAGGCCGCTGACTACGCCCGTTATGCTCGCGTGCGTTCACGCGCTCGCTCGCTGCCGGGTCGGTGCTGAGGATAGGGGGCGCGGCAGTGCTGTTGATGTCCGCCGTGGAGGCCGGGAGTAGCCTTGTGAAATGCGTCTGCTCTTCCCCTACGGCCACGTCCCTGCCGGTGGTTGGAGAGTTGGAGAGGGAGAGATGCTGGCGTCGTCGATGGTGAACCCGCACGTAACGGTGGTGGCGCTTCTCACGCCGCCCCTGAAACACCGCACCCGAGGCTGCCGGTGCGTTCAATGTGCGGTGGTAGTGGTAGCGCCTCGGTGCCGCTGCGTAGAGGCTACACAAGGGGGAGGGCCCGTCCTCACTCTTCTCGTCATCTGTCGACACATCGCAAAGACTGTTGCCACCGCCATCGCGGCTTTCACGCTGCTGCTGCTGCTGCTGCGCATTCCTCCGCTTCATGTGCTCGACGTCAAAAGGACAGGGCAATGCTGCCGCGGCATTGCAGGGGATGGAGCCGAAAGAGGACGACGCATACGTCGCTGACGCTAGTGTAGAGGACGCCGTAAAGCTCGCTGCGCACGACAGCCATGTCACCGAGTCTTCGTTACAGGACCAAACGCTGTCGTCGCCCACCTGTGTTGCTGCCGCGGCGGCGTTAGTCACCCTTGCTCCACCGACGTCGCCGCTGCGGGCAAAGAGGGGCACGTGCGATGGGTAGCGTGCGTGGATGCCTGCTTGAATGGCGACCTCGATAGCGGTCCCAGGCTTCAGCCACCCAGGCTTCCCGCAGGGGTGCACGCCACCCCTATTGCCACTGGAGTTGATTCCCCAAAGCCTGCTGCGCTCGCCCTTCTCGATCTTGTAAGTGCTGGCACCTCCATCCCCGAGGCAGTCCTCACCCTCGTCACCGCACACCCTGTCGTCTGCGACGATCTCCGCTTTGCAGCCCAACTGCCCATGAGTGCGCTTACTGGGGCTGTAGCTGGTAGTTGGCGACGGGGCGCGTTCTGTCACCGGGTTCGACATTCCATTCTGCCTCATCAGCGCCGTGCTGGCGTCGTTGAAGGCAAACGCGCCCATCGAGGACAGCGACGACACTGATCCGACACTTCGATGCCGGGGCGGCGGAGAGGCGGTCAGGGAGTGCACATATGCCCTGCCGCTGATGGAGGCACTCAGACGGCCAGCAGCAAGGGTGGAGGGCACTAGCCCAAACCCTGTGAAGGTGGACGACGCGCTGAAGGTGCCGAGAGTGAGGGCAACACCCGGGCTTGCTATCGCCATGGAAAGTGGGGGAGGTGTGCTCGTAGCCGTGTCACTGCCGTTGCCGCCGCCGATGCCGCTGGCGAGCCTCGAGGATGCGTTGCCGCTGAGTAGGCTATTGCTACTGCCGGTGCGCTGGTGCAGCCGCGGCCGCACCGTAGGGCCGAGTGTAGCCATCAGTGGCCACGCTGCCACCGCCGTGGTGGTGGGGAAAGTGTCGCTGCTATGGCACCTCAGCAGTTGCTGCTGCTGCGGCGGTGGCGACAACGGTGTTGCCTGCTGTGCCGCTCTATCGCTTTCGGTTATAACAGAGCCGAAGCTCACGTGCCCGTTGCTGTCCGAGGATACCCTTGTGAAAGAAGTGAAACGAGGGGCTGGTGGCTGATGGTGGTGTTGCACTATGGTCTCAGCAGCTCCTCCAGGGCAATCGCTGGCAGCCCCATCATTGCCGCCGTCCCACTCTCGTGAACACGGTGGCAAAGGAGACGGTGATGCGGGTGGAGCGTATTGACTATTGCAGCTGCCCACGAGTGCCAGTGTGGCTGTCGCACGTTGCGGCAGCTCGTGAGGAACACTGCCTCCAATTGCTCTTCCACTTGTGGCGGCACTGCTCGTGTTACTGCTCATGACGGAGTCCACCGTCGTCGTCGCTGCCGAGGCGGATGCGGCGGCGTTGGGGTTTGAGCTGAGGGGGTGCTCGGAGCCCTCACACTTCCCTGTTGGATGGGTCACGGTGAAGGGCATGGATGGATACTGTGGAGGGGCCACACCACAGCACCAGCTGATGCTGATACGACTCGTGCTGTCTGCCCTATGCCCCCCCTCTGAGGTCTGCGCTGCGGACATAAATACTGAATGACGCGGTGGTGTGCGCAGTTGTGAAAGCTCCAGCAACAGTGATGAGGTTGTTTCCGCAGTGGTGTTGGTGCCAAGGCCGCCACCACCACCACCACCGCTGCAAGCGTCGCGGTAGATACAGGACGTGGACCCCGGACTCAGCTGCTGGGGGGGCAGCATGGGGTGGTGTGGGTGCGACCGAGACGGGACTGGGGTAGTGCAGGAGTTCATCACAGGTGTTGGGCTACGAGAGGCGAAATTCAAGAGAGACATTGTGGGCACGGCGGACGGTGTGTGGTTGAGCGGAGACACAGAGACCGCTGTCGGTGCAGCCGCCGTTGGAATCGTACTCTGAGGTTTCGGTGACGATGACGATGCATGCGGTGGCACGCTAGCTCTTCGTGCTGTGATGTCGCCACCCCGCGCGAAGAACGACGATGTCGACACTTGTGGCGTGTCGGTGACTTGTGGTTGGCTAATCGAGGCAAAGTACTTTGCCGCCGGTATGCGCTGCACCGTGTGCCCAACTGAGGTGCCAAAGCAGCACTTGTCGTTGCCGGGCGTGGCGGCCGGTGTCAGTGCTGCTGCTGCTACCTGCCCTTGCCGCTCCAGCGCTGCCGAAGACGACATCGACGATATTGCCACCTGCGGCGGCGAGTAGCCATCAAAGGTGGCGTGCAGCGGTGCTGCCGGCGAGGTGCCCATCGCAGAGTCGGCCCACCACTCCGGTACCACGGCGTCCTCGTCCTCACCTTCTGCAAGAAGTCTGCCAGTGGCTGCCGTGGATGGTGCTGGAGCCATAGTTCTCAGAAAGGACGGTGGGGGCGAGTCGTAGTGATCTGCCACCCAGGGCTCCTGCAGCTCTTCGTCGGTGCTGCTCAACACCCGCGCCACCGTCGAGAAACCGCAGCGGCTCTCACGCCATAACGTTGAATGGCCGTCCTCGTTGCCCGGACTTGGTGTTCTCTGCGCATGAAGGTGATGCTGATAATGTGAGAGCGTGACTGCGTGCAGTACGCTTGACCTTAAAGGCGATGACAGTGATCGCACGTCATTGGCGCCCCCTACGCCAGTCAAGGGGCCCCTCTTCTCTTCATCCGCGTAGCTGTGTGCGATTCGGTCGCTGCCGCCGCAGCTGCTGGAGTTCATGGGCCGCGGGGTGGTGTTCAGCTTTGTCAGAGACGACGGCAAGGCCGCGGCCGCGACACCAGCTTTGCCGTCGTCTCTGACGCGGAGATCATGAAAAAAGCCACGCTGGCAAGCTGTGGAAGCTACAGCGGCTGAGGGGCTGCTCTTGCATGCTCTGCCTCCTCTGCCGTCCCCGGCATCCTCGATTGCAGAGGAAGAGCGGTTCTTTCCAGAGGCACTCGGTAAGTCCACCTCTCTTGCAGTCGTAGCGGCCGACGTGATTTCCAAGAATTCCTCAGGCCCACCAGCGATTTCACTATTTTTCGCATATGCCACGGCGCGACCATCTGCAACTGGTCGACACCACACCTCGCTGACTGGCGCCGCCGTCGCTAGCGCTGCAAGAGCACTGCCGGATGCGGTTTTCGCTTCCACCTCGCAACGCTTCACGACAGAGGCCCCCTGTGCGGTCGGTAACGGCGCCAAGGATGTCGGAGGGGAGAGACACTGCCCTTGCCGATACTGTGGCTGATGCGGCGCGTTCGGCAGCACAGCAGAAAGCGCGTTTTGTCTGTGGCAGAGCTCAGACGTTGATGTGGACACCGGGGAAGACATGGATGACGGGGCGCACAGAGGCTGTCGGCCTGTCCGCGGAGCACCGGCTTCAGCGGTCTTGCTGCTCACCCGTGACATGCGCGTGAGCCTTAGATCCATGAACTTGGACCAAGCAACACCAGCGACAATGAACGCCCTGGTCGGTGGGGAGGCTGTGTACAGCTGTCTTGTAGGCGCAGCAGCGCTTCCCTCCTCGTGCTCGAAACTGTTATAAGAGGGTGAGTGAGGGTGCAGAGGGGAGAGGGACGCGGCTCTCCACATCTCAGGGATCGGCGCGAGTCCCTGCGGAGCTTCAGGATTAACGCTTCGATTACCACCACAGGCAATACTCCGGTTACTGCTGACAGTGTTGATGCTGAGAGCCTCCCTCGAGGTATGGGCACCTGCGGTATCACTGCGCGCGTGTCTCCACCGCCCTCGTGGGGAGAGAGTTAAGGAGTCGGTCAATGACGTTGCAGCCGCTGTCGCCGACAGCACCGTCATGTCAGGGAAGGGGGACCTTGCTAAGCTTAACTCTGCTGTCGTCAAGCGTGGTAGTGGGACTACCACTGGGTTTCCGCTCATCCGCTGCCGCGCCTCTGTTGTACGGTTCAGCGATGTGGCGGTGTCAACTTGTCGGTTGTTCTCCACTGCACCTCCGCAAGTGCTGCCGAGTATCGTTCCCCACGAGGTCGACGACGACGTGGTGGTCGAGGGAGAGGTGACGGCGAGCGCCTCCACCCCCGCCGTTGTTGGTGGTGCCGCTGGTATTGCTACTGCATCCGTGGCCGAGGATGGAGATGGGCGCGACATGGCGTCGGGATAAGCACGCAAGTACGCACCTCTCCGCTACGAAGAGGGAAAGACGACGACAACACACAGGCGGACGTCGGGCAGTACGGGGGACTCCTGTCCTCCAGAGGGAGGCGCCCACACCGGGGATTCAAACGACTCTTCCTGCTCCCCCTCTCTGGTGCGCACTTCCGCACCCCACGTCTCACAGCCTCACTCCTTATCGCTTCAAGCCTGGGCAGCCCGTCGAGCCGCCCACACACAGGCACCGTTGCGCCGTTGCAGGGTTGTTCAGTTGACTGCACAGTGGTCATGCTCCTCCTCCACAGAATGGAGATGAGGGATGGAGAGAGAGTGGTGTGGTGGCAGCGGCGAGTTACAGCTCAGAGTGGCGAGAAGGACGCTGGTGCTATACCCCTTCCCCTCTCTGTTCCCCAACTAGTGGCAATGCAAGGGCTGCTGCACACGTGGTAGCGGTCGCTGGAGCACAAGCACGCCCCCTTCTCCCCATCACACCCATAGACACACGCACACACACGCACAGACAGAGGAGCAGTAAGAAGCTCAAGAGAGAGAGGAAGGGAGAAGGGAAGAGAAGCGACACAGCGCAGCACACGAACGAACAAGAAGCGCAGCTGCGAAAGGCGGAACTTACGAGGTATGCCGGATACAACTGAGCCGGTAAACACATCCAAAAGGGAATCGAGCAGATAACTGAAAAAGTGACCGAGGCGGAGGGAGAACGCCAGTATGAGTCTGTAGCGAGTATGTACAGAGACCGTACCAGCAGCGCTGCTGATGGCGGCGGGAGATGTTAGGGAGAATGAGAGGAGGGGGGGGGGTGGAGGAGGAAGAGGAAGACAACGCAAGAGTAAAATCAGAAACAGGAACGGATAGGGCAGCTGAAATGGAGGAGGAGGACGGGAGACGGACGCGTCCGAGTGCGTGGTGTGTGTGTGTGTGTGTGTGGAGGGGGGGGGGTGCACTCAGAGAGTTGTATGGGAGCACCAAGGCATGCACGCCCCCACTGAGGAGGAGAGAGAGGCCGGGCTAAGGGAGGCAGGAGGAAACGACAGAGAGGAGAGGCAACAGCGGCAGTAGCGGATGAGAATCAGCGAGAGCGAATAAGTGGCAATACAAGAGGAGAGAGAGACGCGAAGAATAAGTCAGTAGGGAAGGGGGGAAAAGAGGAGGAGAGGGGGAAAACGATGGGACACATATGCGCATATGCAGTGACAGCAAAGGTAGAGAGACTGATGAGGAGGTTAAGTAGGGGGTGGGGGGCAGTGGCGCTGCGGTTGCTGTTGCTGATTTGTGTATACGGAGTAGATCTACTAATGGAGGATGCCCTTAGTAATGCATCTGTGTGAATGGAGAGGGGAGAGGCGAAGAGGAATAATTCACGGCAATGCGGGGGTAGAAGAGCGCGGGTGAGGAAGAGAGAAGACCAAGAGCAGGTGTGTGTGTGTGTGTGTGTGAAGGGCTATGAGAGAGACACATCTCCCTCCCTCGCCCTCCCCCCGCACACGGAGCCACACGTGTCACCGGCGGCACGCGTGGTGTATATGTGTGTGAGCTGGCAGGGCGCTGCTGACGGCATTCTTTCAGCTCTTCCTATTCCCTCCTGTGTTCACGTACCACACTTTTTGTCGTCGTAAACAACGTAACCCACGCACGAGCATGGCCGGCATCATCATCATCATCATTTTGCCTCCTCAGAGTGAGGGAGTGACTCGGTGTAGTTGATGGTGATTTTACTGCCCATTCGCAGACTCTCTCGCGCTCTCCTGCTCGCATGTACTTGAACTGCGCCTCTTTCGTTGCTGCTGCCCTCCCGGGCCTTTATTTCATCACGGCAAGCGGAGAAGACGCCCTCACTCGCACCAGTGCGGCGAGTTGGTGGGCGCAAATGGTGTGCCCATCATCTCACTCATCGTGTGGCTAACCCGCGGACTGGCTCACTCGCTCACCAACACTACATACACCTGCACCCCCCCCCCCCCACACAGAGAGAGAGCGACGGAAATGCCACCACACATACGTCGCCTCGGTCGTCGATCCGCGGCACACGTCCCTGATGACGTCCTTTCAATCCGCCCGCCATGAGCACCCCTACCACTGTCCTCACGTCTGGCCACCTCCTCAGGCTAAGCAAGTGAGCGACACACCGCCGGAAACAGCAGCTCGGTCTGCAGCCGACGAAGCAGCACCAACACAGTCCGGTCACGCCCACCCAGCACCTGCAGACACCTCTCCATTCGTGGTTCCACTGTAGAGAGGGCGAGACGCGCTTCACCGTAGCTGATACTGTTCTCGCACCCCTGCCACGAGTCACGTACCAGAGCCGAGGTAGCCATGTCCGTTGCTATGGTCTCCTCGAACCACGGTTCTCCTGCTGCCAGGGCCGTTGATACTGCAGCGAGGGAAGCCTCGGTCGGCGGAGTCGTGCATGTGGATGCCGCACGAAGCGGCAGTGTGAGCGCCCCTACCATCGTCCACAGCTCCCGGACAACTTGCGCCAGCGCCGCCAAAGCGGCAGACTGCGTGCCGAAGCGGCAGCACTTTTCCACCCCGTCGCCTTGGTGCTCTTCAGTGCTCGCCTCCGAGTGCACGCCGGCGTCACGCACGACTGTGGAGGATGTGTCTGCGCCTGGGCCAGCAGGTGTCCTCGAGCGGTACGCAAGTTTTAATTGCTGATACTGTGCTGACGATGTCAGTTGGCACACAGCGCGCGAGGAGCGCTGCAGCGAGGTGTTGGCCGCGGCGGCATGCGAAGAGGGATGTGCCGTGGGTGCCTCCTCGTCAAGTGCCGTGGTGGATGTCGTTGCGATTGGCGCGCCTCTCTCAGTGCCACTGGTTAGTGGCTGGTGTGTGTCACGCAGAGTTACGCCCGTCTCAGCCGCCTTTAACGCAGTTGCAATGACGTACTCTAGCCGGTGCTCTGGGCCTGGGAAGGACGGCAGAAGGCGCACCTCCTCACTAGCGGAGAAATCAAAGTGGTCGTGCAGCTCCGTGTCGGGCAGCCCGGCCGGTGTCGCTGATGCAGCACAGAGCCGTGCTGTGGGGTATTTCGGTGCGATGACGTAGCGCTCGAGTAGCTGCAGTTGCGTCGTCAGGGTGTCCAGTGTGTCCAGCGCAGAGATGAGGGAGATGCCAACGCAGCGGACAATATCACCAGCGCACTCCAGTGGATCGTCACCGCTGCGCTCCTGCTGACTCAGCGGGCTGCTCGTGCCAGGGGACGATAGTCCTGTGTGGTCCCTCTTCGTCGCTCGTTTCCACCACGGGACCTTCCCGCACTGTCCTTGCTGCAGACGCGCCACCGCCTCGCCAGATGCCACTGGAGATGTGAGGAGGAGCAGCAGCACACGCAGCATGGTCAGCACAACGCCATCGGAGAGGTACGTGACGGCGGAGGCCACCATCTTTGTGGTAGACACGCTCGCCGATCTCGATGGCTGGGCGTGTGTTGCCGTTGCCGCTTCGGGCCAGCGCACAAGCCGCCGGTAGTCCGTCCCACCTGCGTTGGCGACAGCCGCATTCGCGGTGCTGGTCTGTTCGGTGCACTTCTCCTTTGGCTCTGCTTCGTGCCCATCGCTGCGAACCGGGTCCAGTCTCTCCACATGCTCCCGCAGGAGGTGCAGGCCCACTTCGGTGTTCAGCAGCGCCTCGGCGTAGTGGTGCGCACGCACTGCGGCCGCGATGGCACAGCGCAAGGAAAGGAGGCACAGCGGCAGTGTGCCTGGTTGTGCCTGCACCTGCGCTATCCAGGTGGTTGGCGCTGCTGCTACTGCTGGACATGGGGAGCAAGATGATGAAGATGAAGACACGCGTGCACCCGAGGCAGGCAGCGATGACGGGCGTGCGTGCAGTGGAGACATGTAATCACTGAAGAGGTCTCGCAGCGACGGCACCTTCGCAGACGTTGGAGTAGATGAGGACGTCCGCTCAAAGACTTCGTGTAGCGCCTGCAGTGCGTCAAGTGGCCGGTGCAACAGTACTGCAGCAGAAAGCTCCCAGAGAGGTTGTGTTGTGCTGCTGCTGCTGCTGCTGCTGCTACTGCTTGTGCTGTCCTGTGCCAGCGAAGCTGAAGTCGCGCTACCAGTTGCGATGGTATTCTTATCCCAAGGAAGCTGCAAGGCGTTGCGCTCCAGAAAGGTTGCCAGCTGTACAAGCAGCATCCAAGCACGGGTGGCGTGTGGGCTACCTCGTGCGAGCAGCGGTGGCAGCACCACCTGATTTGATAGGAAAGAGCCAACAGTCCCATCACTCGTGCTGCTGTTGCAAAACTTGTCAGCGGCGATGTCCGTCGTGACCGCCGCCGCTGCAGCCATCTCCCCGACAACAGTGGCAGGGTACGGCACTTCCTTCTCGAGTAGCGTGTCGGAGAGAAGAAGACCACATGCGCACAGCACGTGCGTTACACCGTGAGCAGCGAGCATTAGAGGCGATTCACAGCAGAACGCATCTTTTTGTGCGTCACCGCCGCATTTGCCACCACCAAGCTGCTGTCTTTCTACGGCGGCGCCAAGGAACAGCTGTGCTGCCGCAAGGTAGTCGTGCACCTCTTCCATGCGTAAAGAGCGTTGCTGCGCCTCGACCACTTGCCGCCATCGCGCGAGTGCCTCCGTGAACTGCGGAGAGTGCGAGATGGCGGCAAGCGTCATCTCTACGGTAGTGCCAGGCCCCGATGACACCACTAGGGGCGAAGAAGAGACCCGTCGCTCTGTGGCACCGTCGCCAGTTCCCTTGTCGTGCGCGACGGCGCCCGCACGTCCACTGTGCTGTCGCGGCTGAACAACGTGGGCGATCTCTTTCCGTATGGCGCTCGTTAGAGGCTCGCTGGACTCGGCAGCGGTGAGAGCCGCCCAGCTCTGCGTCGTCGCACCAAATAGTGCGGAGGGCGAGGCGAAGAGCAACGAGGCGGAGGGGTCATGGCGACTTGGGCCCGGCACGTGGTGGGGTGCCCCCTGCCCCCCCTTGTTGTTGAACCGCCGGCTCACGGCATGCAAAATTGTATTTGTGTACAGCTGCGCCTCGCGACACAGCGTGGCTCGCAGAAGAAGTGTCTGCGCCTCCGCCAGTCGCCCGGTCGGCGAAGTGCTGAGGCGATACTGATGACGCAGTCGTAGAAGCAGCGCATCCGCCGCATCCAGAGCCGCTCGAGCAGCCTCAAGGCCAGCTTTGATCCCAGGGACAGACAGCGAAGGCGCTGTGGTTGGCGATGGTGCCGAACGCGAGGGTAAGCTGGCTGTATCCTCGGTACGACTGCGCTCCATCGCCTGGTGCTTGAGCCGAGCAAAGTGCAGGTCGAAGTCACCCTCGCCATCTCCATCACCGACACCACTCCGCCACGTGCCGGCAGAAGCGGGGAAGCTCCTATGAGGCACAGCAGCTGCCAAGGTGGGAGCCGACGCTGTCTCGCGCCTCGGCAGTATGGCGTGCGAGTACGAGATCAAGGAAGGCGCCTGTGCCGTTGCATTGTCGCCATTGCTGTGCTCAGCACCTCTGCTTTGGCTGTTGTTGGCGATACTGATGGACACGGCCTCCAGCGCCTCGGCAAAAAAACGCCGCTTGGCTGTGGAGGAGGAGGAGGAGGACGGCCAGCCTACGGCATTCGAGCTTGACGGCATCTCCGCCAATGCCAGCAGCTGCAGAAACGAGGTTGCCTCGTTCTCCCTGCCGACGCGCGCCCCCTGAGCTCTTGGTAACGGCGTCACAGGAGAGGCCGCAGGGGATTCGGTGCGCCTCGTGGGGTTGTACAGCATTCGCTGAAGAAAGGAGGGCGCTGCCGCAGTCACAGCGGCTTGCGCGAATGGTGCCGAGAAGGACGTAGGCGGCCCCGAGAATCGACCGTCGGCGCCGATGTCGCTTGCTACAAGTGGTTCGCCCGTGAAAGCAGCCAGTGCCTCGCTTAGCCGCTCGTCGTGCGCGATGCTGCGAGCAAGCCGGACGATGCGCTCCGACTCGCTGCGCCATGCTGCATAGGTGACGAGCCCCGCAGACGGCGCAGACGCCGCGGCATTATGCATGGCACCGCGGCACCGAAACTCACCCACCGAGACAGTGAAGACAACCGTGGCCCTTTGGAAGCCCTGCGTGTGAATGCAGGAGAGGAAACCGAAAGTGTGGTGGTGGAGGAGGAGGAGGAGAGACGGTGAGTTCTGCTTCATTGTTTCCCTCAACGGGCCTTCATTCTCCGCGGCAGAGCGCGAGCGAGACGCCGCTCTGCCGCCCCTCGCCCCCACCGTCCTGCCACAGGGCCCATCCGGGTGGCGCTGCTTTGCGCCAGGCACACGCGATGGAGCAACGCGCCGACTCAGTCATCCGAGCACGGCCCCTGCCCCAAACGCCACCCATCCGCCCCCGCCTCGCAGGTCGCAGGTGCTCGGCCCTGTCACCACCAGCGGTGGTTTCGGCACTGGCAGGGAGAGGAAGAGAGGAGGAAGGGGGGGGGTGGCTGCCTGGCTTCTCCCCGCACAGAGTGTGACCACCTGAGCCCCGAGATGCCACGCACTGGGGTGTCGCCCCCCTCATGACGGAATGGAAAGAGGAGGCGGGAAGTGGCGAGACGGGGCGAGCGATGGATAAAGCCATCAACTTCCGCTGATGCTGCTCTCGGTGTCTTCTTCACGGCATCGGCATTGCCAGCCCGGCAACGGCGGCCGTTGGTCTTGTAGACGGAGGGAGTGGGTATGGGGCAAAGTGCAGGGAGAGTGACTAATAAATGAGGCCCAAGAAGATGACAAGTGCGTGTGTGTGTGTGTGTGTGTGTGTGTGTGTGGGTGTGGGTGTGGGTGGCAGTGGTGCTGGGGGGGGGGGTCGTCAGTACATGTGCGGTCCATCGCAGCAAAGGCATCCCCGTCTGTGGTGGACGCGCTCCACTCCTCGGTCTCCTTACACGTGCTTTCTGCCTCGAGAGGTGGTGGTGGTGGCAGCGGAAGGAGGGGGAGAGAGGCCAGCATATCCACAGAGCAAGGCAACGCATAGCATACAGGAACGCAGGGATAACGTACGCACACAACCATTCCCTTGCGCGAGTTCGCCAGCCTCGTTTCAGTGCTCCTCCTTCGAGCTCTTTGGCAAGAGCGCTACTGGCGAGCGATCTCCTCGTCCTCCTCGCTGTCGGAGCCGATGTGGAACTGGAAAATTCCAGGCGTCAAGGAGGTGACGGGGTAGTGGACTGCCGCGTCCCTGAAGGGCCCCGGTCGACCCTGCGAGCGATTCTCACCGTCGCCGTCACGAGCAAAGAAGGCGGCGTTGCCGCCGCCACCTCCGCGTGACGTTACGGAGGTGCTGGCGAAGAAGGTACTGCTAGGAGGCTGCCCTCGTGCGTCTTCAGAGGTGGGGCTAGTGATGGGGACCGATGACACCGCTGCCCCCGTCGAGGAAGCCCTGGGACTCCACAGCCTACTTCTCTGTACCTCTGCCCCCATGTGTGCACCACCCATTCCCAAGGGGCTGCTGCTGCCGCCGCCGTACCGGCCGACGGTGCTTCTGGCGTTGTCCGTTGCGTCTGGCACACCGCGTCCGCTGCGACTGTTCACAGCATGCTGTCGGCGCTGCTGCGGATACTGCCCGACTGCGTGTTGCAGCTGCGCCTGCCGCACGCCCCAAAACGAATGGCGTGTGTACGCGGCTCGCCAGAGGGTGAGGCGGGAGGGGAGGATGAAGTCCACGAGGGGACCGACGTCGACCCTGTTGTGGCGCAGCGAGAAGTTTGGGTTAAGGTAGCCAGAGGTGTAGAGCGCATCGTACGAGATGGGCAGCAAACGGCGAGAAAATTCATCCACCGCCGTTGCATCACTCGAACGACAGCCTGCGTGTTGCTGTGTGTGCCACCCACCTGCTGAGAGCGAGGCTTCGTCATGGGGGCTTGCAGGGTGCTCCGACGTTGAAGTGGCGGAGGACGATATGGAGAAGGATGAGGAAAGGGCGTGTCCCGAGCGCGGCAGCGGTGATGCCGCGGATTCGACGGGCACACCCCAGCGTGTGGTGTAGTCAAAGAAGTAAAGATTTCGAAGGAGGTCAGGACGCGCCGACGCCGGCAGCGGCGTAGACGAGCGACAGTCCATCGCCACCGTCTCCTCCTCTCCTATTTTTCCCTCTCGGCCGAGCGGCAGCGGCGCAGAAGTGCCGGTGTTGGACGGTGACTGTGCCGCGACGGTTCTCTGCCGCTGCTGACTACCGGCTTCAGCACTACCAGACGTACCCTCGTTGCTTACGCTTCTGCGGTGCACGGCGAAGGGCTGCCTCTCTTCGGCTTCGCTGCAGCTGCAGCGACGGCTGCCCATAGCCGGCTTTCCCAGTCCCCGCCCTTGCTGCTGCTGCTGCTGCTGCTTCTCCTCCACCTCTAGCCCTGCGTCGCCCATCAGGGTGGCCGAAGTCAGACGATGGAAGGATGCGTCAACACAGGCGGTAGACCCCACGCTTGCCTCAGCAACACCCGCCTCGCTGGTCGGGTCCGCGCCGAACGACGGCAGCGCTGCCTCCGTCGTTGACGTCGACCGCGGGAGCTGCTGGCGCACCACGCCCGGCGTGGCGGGGGCACGACGATTGAACACGCGTCTCGGGGGCAGAACGGTGCTGGCGCCGGCGCCGTCCTCCGAGCGGGTTGTCGACGTGTCTTTGTGAGACGCCAGCTTGGCCGTCACAGACGCTGCCGTGGACACTGCTGATGGCGTCGCCGTCGTTGTTGAGAGCAGAAGGGCGCACCACTGGCTCAGCGACATGCTACCCTCTGCCACCCGCTGGGCCTCTACCTGCTGCTCGCAGTTGACGCTGAAGGTGCTGATCAGCCCGCTGTGGAGGAGGTCGAGTAGGAGGCACACAAACTGTGGTGTGTACTCGAAGCACACAGGATAAAGAACGACGAGCTGATGTATGGCGTCGAGCAGCTGAGTAAGAATCGGTGCTGCCTCGCTCCTTGACCACAGCGACGGGAGAAGCGACACTATAGGAGGCTTCGCTGACATCGATGCATACGCCGAAGACGCATGCACAGCCGCTGCAGAGGCACCGCGGCTCTGGCTTGCGTCCTCCATCGCCGCGACGTCGCCTGCCCCACTGCCGCCGCTCAGCGCCACACGCGCCTTCTGCAGCCATCGATGCAAGGCCCTCTCTCTTAGCCCATCAGCCCCCACGACCTCGTCTACCTCCACAGACTCCTCATCGAAAAGAGGCGCAGAGGTGGCGTCGCTGTCATCGTCGTCATCCCTGACGGCAGCAACTGTAGGGGTTGACGGCGAGACACTGCAGCTAACTTGACTTCCCACGCAGCCTCTCCTACGCTCACTCTCCGCGGCGGCCCTCATTTCGTCTGCTGCTGATGAGTGAGCGGCGAGGATGGGTTGCGACGGAAAGGCTGCCGTAACGGTATTACGCTGATGTGTCTCCATCGCCTGCGTTTGCGCTGCCGTTGCTGCGGGAGGCTGTGCGCTCACCCTCTTCGCAGCAGCAGAGTCTCGATCGTCCCGGCGGAGTTGGTCCCAGTAGTCGTCGACGTTGCCGCCTATGGCTGTTGAGCGTAGCTGCGTTGGATGCCCAAAGCAAAGCACCTCGCGCTCCAGCAAGATGCAGAGGCCCTCCACTGTGCGGTAGTAGGGGTCTAGCAGCAGCTGCGTGAGGATGCTGATCTGCGGGGTGCGGTCCCAACCGTCGGAGCAGTTGAGAAACACCACACCGGCGAATGTCTCGTGTGCGCTGTGCTCGTACGATGCCAGCGACGCCTTGAAGCTGCGAGCAGCCCTCGCTGCAGCTACTGCTGGCGTCCGAAACCCGCGCCGTGATCCCGACCCTGTCGCCGTAGCTGACGACGACGACAACGATGCCGCCTTTGGCAGCCGAAATTGCGTAAAGGCGTGGCCGACAATGTATGAGAAACAGTTCGCTGAAAGGCCGTTGTGCTGCATGGCGGGCACGTACAGCGGGTCGGTTGGCACCCCGCAGACACGCCGTGCCGCAACGACGGCGGTGTTGAGCAGCATAGCAACGTAGGTAAGCCACTCGTGTTGTGCTGCCGGCATCATGGCAGTGACGGACGCGCCGCCAACGGTGGTCATGGCGGAGAAGATGGCACTCCATCGCACACCTCTGAGCGAGAACGGAAGCCGAGATGGTGACGACGTCGCGGTCGCTGTGTCCGCGGTTTCTTCAGTTGCCACACTCCCTCCTGGTCCAACACTCTCGCGGTTACCGTCGCCGTTATCGGACTCACTGAGCGTTGTCTTGAGAGCCGCTGCTACCTCTGTGCCACCAGTGCTGTCCCTCGCCTGCTGCCGAGTACTCGGACTGCGCCCTTGCAGGCGCGGCAGGAGTGACGCCAACAGTGGCGGAGTCACGCTGAGTCCTGAGGCAGGTCGTTTCGCCGTTGCGGGCAGCTCAGCTGCTGCAACCACCGCCGCGTACGGCGGCTCTCCGGCGTACTGCACATATTGGGTCTCGAGGCAGCCACTTTCGTTTCCTCTGAGCTGGTACGGCGCGTCATGTGTTAGGGACGCCCTCAGCCTACGCCACGCCCTCTGCACGCTGTGAATGTTTGGCAGTCCCGCGTACTCCACACCGCCGAAGGGGTAGAGGAGGAGCTCCATGCTGCCGCCCCCCTTGCCCACATTCCCGAACGCCGCTTTGGCAGAGCGGAGGTCCATCACACAGATCTGCTGAGTCGTCACACCAGCTGCGGCGGCGAAGGCGTTCAGCGTAAGGCGAGGAGCGTCTCGCAGCGACACCGCCAACGGTGACGGCTGCATCGGAAGCGACGACGACCCGGTCGGCGCTGCTCTGCCAATCCGCCCACCCGTCATGCGCGATGTCCACTCCAGCGCCGGACCGGTCGGCACCTCGGCCACCAATGCTGCCAGAGTCGGTTGCGCACTGCGGACAAGCACGCCACCGGTTGGTGCGTAGTAGAAGGCGACAGCTTCGACCCGGCGAGACATGCGGTGTCGCCCGTCTACCTCGCCATTTTCCATCGCGCGTGCGAGGGCGGCGGGGACGACGAAGGTGGACGGGTAGGTGGGGCAGAAGGTGTACTCCATGTTCGCCGACGTCAAGCACCAGTGCTCCTCTGGCAGGCCTTGGCGCACAAACTCCCGGGCGGGGTCGTAGAGCCACCAGGTGTTTGCCAGCGCGATGGGGCATCCGTGCGAAGGCGGGGGTGGTGGCAGAGAGAGCGTAGAGGCCTCCATCGACAACAGCGACGGTGGCGTGGTCGTCGCTGCTGCCGGGCCCGGTTCAGCGGCTTGCGCGTGCAGCATAACTGCCGCCACGGTGACGTTCTTCAAGAATGCCTGCATGAAGGGCGAGGTGGCACCTCCCGGCGGCAGCACGTTGGTGGCGAGTAGGACCAGAGGCACCATGGACCACAGGCGGCGGGCACTTGATAAAAACCGATTGCCATAGCACGGAGGACGTTGCGGTGTCGGCGGCGTGCCCCGAGACCGTGATGGACTGGCTGGCATCCCGCTGAGCTGAGTTGAAGATCGAAGTGGAGTGCACAACAGCCGGTGGACCTCGTTCAGCACCGTTTCGTTCGCAAACTCCAGCCACACTGTCCGCATCTCTGCAGACTGCAGCTTTAGCACCACCACGGTGGACGGCGTCGTGAGCGATGACTGCTCTGGCTGGCCCAAGTGCGCTGGTACACACGGGTGGTGCTGCTGCTGCTGCTTCTGCTGCGCATTGGTGCCCGTTCTTAAGGTCGTTGCGTTGGTCGGCAAAACGCGATGCGCCCGTGAGGTGGACGGTGCGCGGCTTCCTGCGGCACCCCCGCTGCCAGAGGCCGGCACGGCTGAGGTTAAACCTGAGGTGACGGCCGCCGCAGACGAAGGAATGAGGTTGGGTTGTTCCTCCAGGTGGTCGTACAGCTTGCGAGCGTGCTTGGTAGCAAAGACGCCGCCGACGCTGCGGTTCACCGCGCACGGCGTGACGGACACCAGGCTGACGCGTGGTAGAATCAGCAACTCCACCACTTCCTCAGCGCTGCTTTCGCTGTCGTCGTCGTCCTCGTCGTCGAGGCTATTGTTCCCATCCGTGTACTTCGAGCGCTCAGCCTCGCTGCTACCTGGAGGTACGCCGTTGCGGCTGAGGTCGTCTCTACCGCTGCCGCCGCTTCGTTGCTGCCGCCTCATTCTCTCTCGCTGGCGCTGAACTTCGACTGTTGGCAGAGCGCGTATGATGATGTCCTGCTCCGTGATGTACAGCCCACACACGGCGTAGTACAGGCTTGGATTCTTCGCCACATCCCGTGTGGCGTTGCCGCTCCCGTACGCGGAGGCGTAGGCGCCAGTCGTGACGGGCAGAGGCACAGTCAGTGTCGTGCGTGGCACGGAGACGGCTGTGGGGGACGCGGTAGGGGTCACATCCGTTGCCGTCGCTGTCGCGGTTGTGATGGGCAGACCAGCCCTCGGTTTGCCACCTGTGCCGCCGCTCGCGGGCTGGCTGCCACCTCCACCGCTCCCCATGGCACATTGCATCATGTTCGGGACGGACAACTTAACCGCGTCGAGCACTGTTCGCGCCGTATCAGTCACATACCGGTAGGTGGCGGTCAAGCCCGCCTTGCCAGCACGACTTAGGTCATGGATGCCACCGCCTGCGTTGCCACCGCGCGAGCCGGACACCACCCCGTTGGACGATGGAGGGTAGCGCTGTAGGTAGCTTTGATTGTGTACGTGAGCGCTGCTGCCACCATCATCGTCGCCGTGCTGCGTGGTTATTCGCTGGCTGGTGATGGGGTCGTACGTATAGCACCACACAGGCACATACTGTGGAAGCAGGTTGAGGCTGTCGAGCTTGGCGAGGGAGGGTAACAGTCGGCCACGGCGTATCCGCTCCAGTCGCTGTGCCGCAATCGCCGCGGTAATGGAGGAGGAATAGACGGAGGCCGAGGGCGCAAATGAGGGAAGCGCTATAGGGGAGTTGTGGAGCTGCTGCTGCTGCTGTGACGGTTCCTGTTGCTCAGAGAGCAACTGTGTCACCGCCGTGGAAAGGGCTGCCACGAAGGAGGCAGCAGAGTACACGCCTCCACGCGGCCGCCGGTGGCGAGGCGTCTGCGTCGCCGTCGTGGCCGCACCAATGCAACCACGATTCTCCAGCCAGTGCTCCTCGTCCAGTGGCAGCGTCTCCTTCCATTCCTCCGATGGCGCTGCCCCGATGGTACCTGTGGTGTACGTGCTGCCGTGTACACTGCCGCTTATGGCGGTTCTGACAGTCCCTTGCCCCGCAGCACGCGCTGTTCCGTTGCCTCTGTCTTTCACCTCGTCAGTGCTGTCGAGGCTGCTACTACCAATGCTCTCCCATGAATCGATGCGGCTTCCTTGCATCGTGCCGGACGCCGGATACTGAGAGGCCGGTGCGTTCTCTGCAGCCGACGCCGCTGCTGCGTCCCTGAAACCACGCGTGTCTCGCCGCTCGAGCAGCCAAGCGGTGGCTTTAGCCTTCTGCTGAGCAGGCGGCATTGCCGCGCACGACTCGGCAGCCGTTGCTGTCGAGTCTCTGACTCGCTTGTGGAGCCACTGCGCGGAGGACGCATTGCGCATCCCATTCAAGAGTTTCGGGGACAGCGGAGAAGGCGTATCGGACACTGGGCCGCTAGACGGGAGGAAGCTAGGGAGTACCTGAAGAAGCTCTGCAGTCGCCGCTGCCGCCATCGTTGCCGAGGGCACCGGCACCGACTCACTTCCTTGCTGTACTTGAGCCCCTCGTGCAGCGAACGGTGTGTGGGGCGACGGCAGTGGTCTGCCATGAGCTGCTGCGGCAGATGCGGCTTCTATGACGGCCACATCGGGGGCGCTGCAAGAGCTCTTGCACGGCTTCGAAACTGTCTGCACCGTAAAGCTGATGTGCGTTGGTAAGCGACTCGGCGGCGGCTGTGGTGTGGAACAGCGAACAGGTGGCAGAGCGAGCTGACGGTCTGGTGACGGACACCGCCGCTCGATGCTGCTTGGGGAAAGTATGTCCACACGATACGGCGAGAACGGTGGCGGCTGCGATACTGGGGGGTTGCATACTTCCATCAATGGATTCGCGGGATGTGGTTGCAGAGGAGGCTGTAGTGGTGATGATAGAGGCGTGGTCTCCACCGCCGCTACCTCGACTCTAGGCGCCGATGCTGTTGGTACCGTGGGTGACGGTGTTGTTGTTGTCCCTGTCGCCGCCCGCTGCCACAGTGTCCACACATGCATTGCTGTACAACTGAGGCCGCATGCGTCTTGCAGCTGTCGCTCCTCCGCCCGATCGGCAAGATCTACCGTGGCGTGCGCCAGCGGTGACTTCAAGGGCCTCCACGACTGTGACTGTGCGGCAGCCGAGTCCCCAAACATTCGGATGCGCTGCCCGAGGTAGAGCCCCCATACAGCCTCGAACGGCATGTGCGAGGAGATGGGGGGGAGCCGATAGCACTGGAGTCGTCGCTGTACTTGCAACGACGTCAAGGGCGGCGTTGGAGCACCATCCCCATCGAGTGTTTCACCAACTGCTGCGCCTGCATCTGCCTGGCCACCAGCCATCGCCACCGCTGCCGCAGCGTCCTGCTTGCGGTTCGCCAAGTACGCGATGGAGAACTCGATCGACATCAACAGCTGTTCCACGAGAGACGCGGACGTGTAGTGGTGCAGGGCGGCCAAGGCGGCGGCAGCGGCAGTGGTGGTGGTGACGGCAACGGGCTTGTGAGATGCGGGTGCCTCTCGGTGTTGCTGCTGCCGTTGGGAAGGGCGCACCGCAGAGCTGCTCGCCGGAAGGCTCGCCAACCGCTGATGCCAGTACTGAAAAAGAACAGCTAGCAGCTCTGGCATCGCGGTAGGGCAGGATGAGGCCACAGTGACACTGTCAGCTTTTTTATCCAGAGTCGTCGCGTCAGCCTCCGCCTCGCGCTCGCTTGTTGTTGTCGTCGTCGTCCCCTCTCGCTGTTGCTGCGGCAGGGGGGGCTGACTTGCCTGTGTCGTGGGCTTGCTCACCGCCAGCACCTTCGCACTCATGAAGATACCGGCCACGAGGGAGCTGTTCCACTCACCGAGGTGCACCAGTACGTCAGACACAACAGCCTCCATATTCTTCTCCTCGGGTGCTGCTGTTCCCGCCTCCCGCAGTATCGCAGATTTGTCTATCGAAGTCCCATGGTGGTCACCGTCCGTGCTCATCGAGTAGGATAGCAGCGGGGCGGCTTCGGGGGCGAACTCCGGCGGTGGATTCGGCGGCCACGGAGGAATTGGCCACACTGCTCGACAGACGACTCGAGCAACGCCAACCGCCCCTGTGCTTGCGTCTGTGCAGGCGCTCGGTGAGGGAGGTAATGGTTGCTGCGCCGCATCGACTTGCAGTAATTGCCGCCTATTCGCTACCTCATCGGTGGCGCCGGCGCCTCCGCGTGGGGCCGATTGTGTGCCGCGGTTGTCTGCCCTCATGGCCGCCAAGGCAAGGAGGTAGCGGAGCGACGCCACCGGGGCCGAGGCGAAGTACAGAGGCAAGAGGGCGCGCGGCTGCGACGGGCGACAGGGCGCAATGGAAGACAGGACGGAGATGGCCCGACCTGCAGCGGTAGTCGTGGCTGTCGCTGCTCGGGCCAAGTCAGGGTTTAGCAGCCTGCACTGCTTGTCCACCATGCCGTGCGACGACATGCTGTGCAAGAGGGAGGGCAATACAGCGACCGCCGATACTTCTGAGTCGGCATCACCGATCCCACCAGCCATATCGTCGTGTCCAGCAGCCGCAGCAGCATTCGTGGAGGCGTCGGCAGCGGGTGCGACAGTGGGCAGATACACCAACAGCGGCTTCGCTGTCGTGTCGGATGCACCCGATGGTGACACGGGAGAAAGGAGAGAGTCGGTCGTCCGCGGCGGTGGTAGCGGGTGTGCAGTCGCGTGCGTCAAACTCGCCTTCACGCCTGTACTTTGACCAGAGCTATCAACATACTCCTTGTCGTCGCTTCCTTCCTCCAGTGCCCTCGGCGTCAGCTTCCATGGCGGCGCATCAGCGGATTCTCTCAGCACTGGTTGTGCCAGAACAGCGACGAGGCACGGAAACCCGGCAGCTTGCAATCGTGCCCACACACCGCCGCCGGGAGCTCCAATCAGCGGCTTGTCGGACACATAACAAGCAGCGCCGTTCGCAGGAGGGCCGTGCGATGCGCTTGTGTCCGAGGTGCGGGGTGCGAGGTCTAGGATGACGATGCTGGTTTCCATGTCTACCTCTGGTACCGCGAGAAAGCCGGTGCTGTCCCGCTCGGTGGCGCCATCGGCATCGGTGACTGTCGATGGGCCACGCGAGGGCGCCCAGGCGGCATCGATACCGACTACGGACACCGTCGGCATCGCGGAGAGAGGGGAGGGGGAGGACAGTGGAGAGACTCGAGCGTCCCCCGGACACACTACTTCTCAAGCAGAACAGCAAAGAAGGGAAACACGTGACGAGAAGAGAGGGAAGCGGGTCGACGGCAGACGCATCCTCTACCGTCGGTGTAGATGAAGAGAGGGGGTATGGATGTATCGCTTTCTCTCTCTCCCTCTCACCACAGTCGGGTACGCCCTACACGTACCTGACTGCCTAGAGGGAGAGCGAGGGGGGGGGAGGCGGAGAGCCCTGACCAACACACACACGCACCCGCACGCGCCACAGCCGAAGGCCAAAGAGAAACCTTCCCACGAACGACAATGCAAAGAAGCCGGGGGCGAGCCGGCAATAGCCGTGAGCAAAGGTGGTGGTGATGGTGCCGACGAAGGAAAAAGAGCACCAACAGAAGCGACACGAGGGGAGATCAGCAGAGGAGTGCCGGCTGCTGCGTGTGCACGCGTCTGGGGAATAACGCACACTGAGGAACGGAGAAGCACAGACAACTCAGTGTACAGGGCTGCTTGCCCCTCTGCCCAAGCAAAGGCGAGTGAGGTGAGGGAGAGGGAGCGGTGCAAGCAGAGAGACACGCAGCGGCGGATATCTATCGACACTCCAACGTGTCTCGACGACGACGACACGAGTTCTCTTGACGGAACTGTGGAGGCCGAGTGTTGATACCGGGTGGCGGTAAGACCCTCGGCGTGTGTCGCTCTTTACACCACCGTGGATGCGTGCGGATGTGCACGTGACTGTGTTGGCTCATGAGTGTGAGGGAAGAGCGAGAAAACGAGAGAGGAAAGAGGGTATCAGCATGGGCGCCATGAGTGTCATCATAAGAGAAGGCAGGGCGAAGCAGATGAGGTAACAAGGGGGAGGAGGAGAGGGTGAGAGACACGATGGAGAGAGTGAAATAGCCATGGAGAGCCTCACTTGTGGGTGCTATGCATGAGGTACGTGCGGGTATATACTGTCATCCGAAGTTTCACACCTGGACGAGCTGCCGCGACTCACAGAGAGGGACGCTGAACAGAGAGGAGGGGGCCACCGGCTCGTCCTTTGGGCGCCAGTTCGTGGCTCTCTTCTCTTTCGGTTTGCCCTTCGCCTTGACGCCCTCATGCTCTGTTGCTTGATGCACTGTCGCGGCGGTGGGGTGTGCTGCGGAGGCCTACGCTGAACCTCTCCACCCTATCCCGCATCTCCCGCTCGCCCACTATGAAGAAGAACAGATTAAGACATGTGTGTCTGCACGCCGCAGCTGACGCTCATCAGCACTGGTACGAGTCTGGTCACGTCACTTGAAGATATGCTGAGGGAAATGGGCCCCACCACCACCACAGCTCAGAGATGGCCCGTGTCGTCACAAAGTGTGGGGACGGGGGGTGCGTCAGGCGTGATGAAGGGTGCAGCGCGGCCTTTTCATTGCTTCCCTCAACGGGTCTTCATTCTCCGCGGCAGAGCGCGAGCGAGACGCCGCTCTGCCGCCCCTCGCCCCCACCGTCCTGCCACAGGGCCCATCCGGGTGGCGCTGCTTTGCGCCAGGCACACGCGATGGAGCAACGCGCCGACTCAGTCATCCGAGCACGGCCCCTGCCCCAAACGCCACCCATCCGCCCCCGCCTCGCAGGTCGCAGGTGCTCGGCCCTGTCACCACCAGCGGTGGTTTCGGCACTGGCAGGGAGAGGAAGAGAGGAGGGAGGGGGGGGGGCTGCCTGGCTTCTCCCCACACAGAGTGTGACCACCTGAGCCCCGAGATGCCACGCACTGGGGTGTCCCCTCTCTCCCATCTACCACCCACTGCCTCCACCCCACCCCACCTGCTGTCCTCGTCATTCACAGCGCTGTACTGCTGGCACTACTGATTCTTCTTGGTGTGTGGGTCCGCCTGCGTCTGAGGAGAAGCGGCGGCGACTTCCTCTGCGTCCGCAATGGGCATTGCTGTGGTTGCTTTGCTAGCGAAGGAGGAAGTAGAATTAGTGACGTCGGCCGCTGGGAGGCTCAGGGCAGCCTGCATGGACTGTACGAGCTTCTCGCTATCCTTCTCCAGCTTTTCACGTTGCCGGCGAATCCGTTGGCGGGCCTTGAGCACCGCCTCATCCTGCCGTCCTACTCGAATAATGAGCAGCACGGCGTCCACCAGCATCATCGTCACAAGGCCGACCACGGCGTACAGGGTACACCACTCCGACGACAACCCGCGCAGGTAGCCCAGATAGTAGCCAACACCGGCGCCGGTAAGGGTCATTACCTGGATGTCAAAGCCGATCGAGACGTCACGTAGAAACAACGCATACGACTTCGCAGTCGTCTCCAGACTTTCCGACACCGCTCTCGACGACCCCCTGCCAACGCCACCGGAGAGTAACCCATCCGTTCCGGCCACGTAGGGTGGCACGCGCATCCGCGACGGGTCCAGAACGCCGTAGTCACCAATGTCCACTGCGGCCAAGGAGCTGCGCAGCGCCTCTTGGTGAGCCGCTGCTGACGCGATGGAGGCGCCTGACCGTGCACCGCAGTGGTGCCCACTTGTCTGCCCATGCGCCCGAGCTGACAACAAGGCGTAGTAGTACGTGCTGGCTGCTTTGTCAATTGCATCGATGCGTGCATTCTTGCTGAGGCGGTCCGGGTTGTCGTCCATGGCCGTCACGGCAGGGTTGAGGATGAGTGCGAAGGTGGGGCCAGTGGCGGCTGTAGTAGCAGAGGAGGAAGAGGACATGCCTGCCTTGGACTCTTCCATGGCTCGACATCGCGCTGCTACGGCTGCCATGGACACATCCGACGGCGACAATACACGCTGGACGAGGCCCCATGGCAGCAGCAGATCGTAATCGTGAAAGCACACCGCGACGGGCTGGGCATCGGTGTAGTGCGCGTGAGGGCTTCGATTGACGTGGGCGCTGTCGAGACTCCTCAAGTCTTCTTTCTGGCCGCGTTTAAGGTCCCTAGGGCCAGCGGCTGCGGTCGCCGTGCTCGTTAGCAGACGCTCCTTTCGCAGTTGGTGGTGCTTCAGCTGCTTGCACAGGTAGATGAGGCTCCAGAGAGAGACGAAGTCGCGGACAAGGAGGGCGATGGTGCGAGGCTGACGGAGCGTGGGGGCACGCTTGAAGTGAGAAAATGCATCAAGAGCCAGCTGCACTGTGGCAAGGGGCCCAGTGACCTGCTTGGGGTGCTGAGCCGGCTGCGACGGCGCTGGTGATGGGATGGGCTGCTGGCGCTGTCGAAGGAGCGCATCGATCCGTGCTCCCGGCTGCACTGCTGGCGAGGTGCAAGAGGTGTGCATGGTGTGGGGGGCGGTCGTTGGCTTTGGCTTCTGCGCTTGCTCTGTTTCTTGCGGTGGCGGCGGCTGTGACGCTGCTTGGCACTCATTAGCCGCCGGGCGAGCAGTAGGGATCGGCAGCTCGCCACAGTACCAGCGTACGGCGTCACTGATACATGTTATGAGCCCGGGAAGATGGAGTGGTGGTGGTAGCGGGCAGCCGGAGGTGTCGGTGGTCGTCGGGGCTCCGGGTGCGTCGCCGTTCGTTCCGTGCTGCTGATCCGGGGCTTGAGAGTTATGAATGGCTCTCGACAGCAGCTGCCGCTGACAGACCAGGTAGATCCACAGTGCGTCCTCCAGCTGTGAGGGTGACTGCGTGTGTACAAGAGCACGCAGGCGTTCTTCCATAAAGGTGAGACGAACTTCCTCTAGTTCAGGCACACTGACCGCCGCGTCGAGGAGCCCAGCCAGCGCCGGGGTGATGAGTCGCACGTAGACCATAAGTCATGTAGAGCGAAGCGAGCGAGCGAGAGCTACAACATTGCGGTGTGCGTATGGCGTACGTTATTTTTATAAGGAAAGCGCAGAGCCTCGTGGGAAAAAGTCAGCGAAGTGAGTAGTTGAGGAACAGCAAAGATGCACATCATAGTCCGGCTGTGTTGTGGATGAAGAGTGTCCCCACAACGCTCCCCTCCCCAGGAAAGACCCAGCACATCACATGGGTATCCACGCTGGCGACTATGCATTGAAGGTGAGCACGGGTACAGGAGAGGTAGTGCGGCTCTTGGCTGCATCGTCCGCCCGCCCCTTATGCTGCTCTCTTCCACCGCTCAGAAGGCTGTGTATTCGCTTGGTATCGTATCCCCCACCATCAGCGTGGTCATTTTCCTAAGGAGGCAGGAAAAGAAAACGAAGGTTTGATTAGGTGCACCCCCATCAGCCATCGCCGGCCAACACGGACAGCGCCTGCTGCGCGTAGGAGGACAGCAGCGCCTGCATGCCCGTCTTCATGGCTGCCTTCGCCCCCTCTGCGTCACCGTACACGATCCTAACGCCGACGACAGTCGGCGTTGAGGCTTCGGAGACGGCGCCATCTTTGCTCTTCTCGCCTGCGCCGTGTCGGTCATGCCAAAGATCCCCGAACACGTCTTTGATCTCGGCCACGATAGGGGCGGTGGCCGCCACCTGTGCGGGGGAGCTGAGGAGGCACACGAGAACGCCAGCAACGCAGTTCTGCTCTTGCACCCCCTCCTGGTGGCCGTTCCACTCCATCGCCGCCGCTGGTGCTCCACGCGCCGGCATAGCCGTCGTGCGCGCCACGTGACTCGCCACAACCGCTGTCAGCACACGCCGCGCCTTCGCCATGTACCCCGGCTCTGCGATGTCGACGGCGAGGAGGGCCGTGTAGTGTGCATGGGACATGGCAAGCGCTCGCGTGGAGTCCGGCGAGGCCTTCACCTGCGCAGCTTTTCTGGGGCTGTGAGTCGCAGCGACGCACGTGTGCTGCTGCGCAAGCCGTACTCCGCCATCGCGCCGCACTCGCAAGCGCGGCAGTGCATGCGCGTCGCAGCCGTAGAGGGTGATGCGTGTCATTAGAGGCACCGCGCTGTACCTCTGCGCTGCGGCGCCAACGTTGTGCGTGGGGGCTAACAGTGTGGAGCGCACCGTCAGCACGTCTGAAAAATGGTCTCGATGAAACAGCCGCGCGACAAGCGGAACTGGAGAGGGCGAAGTTGCGCTGTGCGGGTCGATGTCCACTTCGCTCAGCCACATTACACCGCGCGTGTCGTCGCCGACATGACTGTTCTGCCCACTGCTGCGACGACGCTTTCCACTCCGTCGGCTTGGGTTAGGCTGTAGCCATGATGCTCGTCCGTCGTCATCACCCCTATCACTCACATCAGCGGAGACCGCCATAGCTGTGAATGAAGTTGCCGGCAACATCACGGACACCAGCCACCGTTCTCTTTCATTCTGAAACAGCCAAGCAAACGCCGTTGAGTCCACAGCGCTGGTGCCGGCTGGGGATGCAGGAATGACAAGGCGCTCGCGGTGACAGTAGCTCTCAGTGCTCACCCAGATATAGATACTGGTGAGCTGCAGTGCTGCTGCAGGGCAGCAACGACGAGAGCGGCCGCAGTCGTCCGCAGAATCCAGCGACACGTCGATGGCATTGGAGAAAAAAGAAGCTAGTGAGTCATGGGAGGGCAGAGTCTCTGCGCCAACACCGCAGCTGAAGACAGTGCTCAAGGTTTTGTTCAAGGCGGACTTACATGTGGTCTTCGCGTAGCCTAGACCAGAGCTTTCCTCCGTGACTGGGATGGACGCTGCAGAGCGCATCGAGGATCCATTCGGGGCCGAGGGCCATGCGGTTATGGTGCTATACGCGCCTCTCGCCAAAGCACCGGCAGGCTGCACCTGCGCAGCGGCGAGAATCACATCAGCATCGCCTACAGAGAGCATGGCAGCAGAGCAACCGCAGCTTAGGCGTGCTGCTCGCGCGTCGTCACTGCCGTCATAGGCGACACGGTGCCGCTGCGCCGCACGCGCCTTCGCCGCGTCTCCGCGGTCGGGTTCAGTCGCGCAGAGACCGCTTCCAAAAGCCGCATCGCGTCCCATCGTGGTCGAGGGCTCCGACTCCGAGATGGAGAGGTCCCACATCAGCTGCCCGTACTCGCTCATGCTGCCTCGAAGCACCGCCGTGGTGAGAAGCTGGCGGGCCACGCGCGCCATCGCCTGGGCTGTCCTTTGCAGACGCCACTGCTGCCGCCATGTGGACGCTGTCGCTGTTGCTCCCTTTTCGTCTCGAAGCGCGCTCCTGTAACGGCGTTGCATCAGGCCCCCTCGCCGAGTGAGTGCCGCGCAATCAGCTTCATTGCCACCCTCGTTGGCGCTGCGTGTAGCCTCAGCTGTTGCCTCTGCTTCACGGAGGTTGAGCACATACTGCGCTGCTGTGCGCAGCGTCGTGTCGTCTTCGTGTGTCAGTCGCATCCAAAGATGCAGGTATTCCTCAATCAGTGGAACGCACGCGCGAGCGAAGACGTCCACGGAGGAAGCAGGGATACCCGCCGATGGCGGTCTCTGCGCGAACACACCGGGCTGCCGCGCTGTCTCTGCTTTGTGGTGCTTCCAAAGTCCCTCGTCGTTGACACTTGCCGGCACTTCTTCAACAGCATCCTCAACGCTCTCGTTCCCGCTGGCGACACCTCGCTCCACCTCTCTGTCGATACGGTGAGATGCGGGAGGGGCTGCTGATGATGCAGGACGTTTTTTCAGCGGAGACCGCGGTGTGAAGCTGTCGATCACCGCCATCGGCGGCGGCACCGGCAGAGGACGCTGACCGCCCCACAGAGGTGGGATGGGCGGCACCAATGTGCCGCTCTCGGCGTTGTTGCTGTTCAATGCCGACTCAACGTCGTCGACCACAGACGCGGAGGAGGACTTGTCCCTGCTACTCAACAGTTCTGACTCCTTATCGTCGTCATCACCAGCACTCTCCGCGTCGTCCTTGCCGTCTCCCGGCAGCGTCTGCTTTAGTGGCTTCAGGTGACTGTAGCCCAACATTGGGGCGCTGCTGCTACCGCTGCTGCTGTTGCTGGTGCTGGTGCTACTGCCCTCGTACTGCTCCACGGCGGGGGGCGGCGTTGTGGTGTCGGTGCCAGCAACAACGACCGGCTCGCGCTTGCCAGGTGTGAACACGCTGACCGCTGTAGGCATGAGGGGCTCGGGCATGGGCGTGTGGAACTGAACTGGCGGCATCGAGAACGGGGGTGGTGGGGACGCCGAGCTCTGTGCCTGAATATGCCGGTGCGGCTCCACTGTCTCAGCAGAGTCTTCCCGGCTCATACTTTGTGGCCGCTCCTGATGGGTTGTGCTCACATCTCGGGGCCCCCTCTCACTGCCCTCTGTAACTACCTGTGCCTCAGCGTTGTTTCCAATCATGTCCGCTAGGCGCTGAGTCGACAGTGTTGTCGGAGACTCTACGACAACGTGCGCGTTCTGCGAGTTGCAGCGCTGGTCGGCGTCGTCGCTGTAGTTGTCTGGTAGAGGGACAACGATGCAGGGACCCAACTCGGGCAGTGCCAGCGCCCTCTGCGGTTGCGAGGGAGGCTTTGGAGGGAAGGGAGGCGGAGAGCTCGGGTGTTGGTCGCTTCTCGTCACCTCTGCTGCTGCCTCTTTTCTTTGGGCGTCAGCCTCTTTCTGCTTTGCTTGCCGCGACTTCTCCCCCGCCTCCGCTTCCGCGCGGGCTGCTGCGGCTGCCGCGTAGAGTGGGTTATCCCGGATAGCGGTGATCAGTTGCCGGGCTTCGCTGATGACTGCTGGTAGCTCAGCGTCAGACTTCAACGGCGACACAACCACACCCAAAGCGTGCCGCGCCGCTGCCTCATCGCTATGGCTCTCTTCACCCTCGTCGTCCAGCACGTCGTCATTACCGCTGCCGTTCAAGAGGCTGCTCGTTGTGGACACGGATTCCATCTCCATTTTCTCTGCCCAGTTCAGCGCTTCCTCATCGGACACAAGAGCGGCAGTGGTGTTGTCACGCACTGGCGTCCTTTGCCAGTGTCGGGCTTGGAGGCGCAACTGGCGACACCGGAGCAGCATCTCCGCGCGGTGTGCTGGCAGCGACGCGAACAGCTCCTCACTGGTGTCCGAAAGCCGCAGCGCGGCGACTTCGCTGTGATAGGGTGGGCAGTAGGCTTCCAACACCTCCATCAGGTTCACGGGACACCCGAGTTGGCTGAGCAGAGCTGCTTCCTTGTCGAAGAACGGTGGCGAGTCGCGGCCCGTCTGCTTGCCCTCGTCGCAGTACGCGTCCGCGTGGCAGCCCTCGTCCCCGCCGTCGTCCCCGTCGTCGCTGCGGTTTGTCGACGCGGCACTTCTCCTCGACAACGTCCCCGCTTTCGACTGAGGTCCAGCGCTGTCCTGAAACCCTGACAGGGGTCGCACAGTGCCGTGGACGACTGGTGAGCTGCTGCTGGTCACCACCAACGCGTCACGGACGTCTTCGGCGCTGGTCGTTGGAAAGCCCTTCGCGTCTGGAAAGCGCTCATACGCCTCGTGCGATACGCGAAACCCGAAGAAGGCGGGGTACGTGGGGAAGAAGAGCACTCGCTTGTTAACGCACCTCTTCTCTAGCTCATCAGCCGTGATGACAGGGTCAGAGTTCGGGTGGCACAGGTTCAAATACCATTCAGCCTTATCCCCACGCTCTGAGGCTGAAGCAAAGGTGGCAGCAGTGGCACCGGACGGTGCTGGCATGATTGGGTAGAGGGAGTCTGCCGCGTGTGGTGGCAGCTGGTGCGGAGTCTTACACTCCAGCTGAGCGTCGAGGCCCATTCGTTTAAGGAACTCGAGGCAGTGCTCGTGGTGCATCATGAGCTGGTCGGCCAACTCGGCGACCAGAATGGCATGTCGCACGCGCAGTTTAGGATAGACGTAGTAGTTGGGCAACACGAGATCCAGCACAGCGCGGTAGCGACCGTAGGTGAAGGACTGGAAGACGACGGCGCGCTGCAGCGGTGTCATGCGGGCTGACTTGCAGAATGAAAAGAACTGGAACCACTGCCGCGCTGCCCAGAAGTGGATGAGCTCCAGGACCACCCGTACCGGCTCGGTCTCAAGCATGTACGGCTGCTTCTCCAGCTCGCGGTACACCTGCGCGAGGTTGACACTCTCCGACGCGCTCTCTGGACACAGGCGAGGCTCACCGTTCACGATGACGGTGTAGAAGCGACAAAACGAAGAGCGGTCCTCGACCTTCAGCTCCTGTTGCAGGCCGTAGAGCAGCAGTAGCACAGAGAAGAGCTCGGCGTTGCGGTGCCGCTGCTCTGCCCGATAGAAGACGGTCAGGTCGGTGAAACACTGCGACATGGATTCGAGAAACTGCTTCTTGTCCTGCATGAACCGCTGGCAGCCGTCGGGGGAGCAGCAGAGGTACGCCCCGCCCACAGCCAGTGCGGCGACGGTGAACTCGAGCCAGCGCACGCGACGATAGCTCTCGCAGTGCAGTTCTTCCATGGGGAGCATTCGGCCTGTTTCACTGTCCACGTAGCCGTGAAGGCTAACGTTGCTCGGGGGCAGCTGAGGACCCCATGTCGTGCGGATCCCGCGAAACCTGTCCCACAGGTAGCCCCAGATGCGGAAAGCTTCCGTGTAGACGAGGTGTGTGTGCGG
>NC_009304.2:108283-116667 GCF_000002845.2 Leishmania braziliensis MHOM/BR/75/M2904 | reverse complement strand
CCCTTCACTTCTTTCGTGCCCGCTTTGGCTTTTTCATTTCGTTTTCTGGTTTGGCGTCTTTGCTAACGTTACGTGCGCTAAGAGGCTTTATTGGCCCTCTCCCCGATTTACACACACACACACACACGCATTCTCCCTTCTGTCGCTCTTTTCTTTCGTCTCACCTCTTCCATGCGGCTCTCCCGAAGCCTCGCACAACGCGAAGGCAAAGGAGAAACAAAAAGCACTCAAACAACAAGAGGCGTATCTCTGTTGCCTTTGTTGCGAGCACCAATCTCCCACATAGAGCAAAAAGGGCACAGGGGCTGTTTCCATCATCGCCTTCTCTGATACCTTCTGCACCTCGGGTTCTTGTGCGCAGGGACGTGTGCGAGTTCGTCTCATCTTGAATATGTGTCTTTCGATCTCTTACATTGGCCCCGTCAATTTGTTCATCTTCGCATCTAAAACGCACATTCTGGCGTACGTGTGAGCAGAAAATGAATGTCATGCGGGATGGATTTCGCCGATCTCACGACCGGTGAGACTGGAGCGTGTTGTTTTTCTCTCCGGCATCACATACATGACAACCGAAACGTTCCCCCCTTCTTTCTTTCGACACCATCGCCTGCGACATTGCGTGAGTATCACAACAAGTTTCCCCCTTTCCCCTTTGCGCACACTTATTTCCACTCTGTTTCGACAACATACATGCGCAGTCGTGATCAGAGCGCTGAGCAAGTGTCATCCTCATCCAAGAGTGAAAAGACCGAAGGATCGTCCTCATCACCAGCGGCTATGTCTACCGAGATCCCGGCGGCGCTGGTAGCAAAATTCCTCGACGAACGTGGGATCGTAGTAGAGAAAACCGGCCCTTATAACCTGCTGTTTCTCTTTAGTATTGGCATCGATAAAACCAAAGCAATGGGATTATTGCGTGGGTTGACGGAATTCAAACGCTCTTACGATCTCAACCTGCGGATCAAAAATATGCTACCCGATCTCTATGCAGAAGATCCCGATTTCTACCGCAATATGCGTATTCAGGATCTGGCACAAGGGATCCAGCACAGCGCGGTAGCGACCGTAGGTGAAGGACTGGAAGACGACGGCGCGCTGCAGCGGTGTCATGCGGGCTGACTTGCAGAATGAAAAGAACTGGAACCACTGCCGCGCTGCCCAGAAGTGGATGAGCTCCAGGACCACCCGTACCGGCTCGGTCTCAAGCATGTACGGCTGCTTCTCCAGCTCGCGGTACACCTGCGCGAGGTTGACACTCTCCGACGCGCTCTCTGGACACAGGCGAGGCTCACCGTTCACGATGACGGTGTAGAAGCGACAAAACGAAGAGCGGTCCTCGACCTTCAGCTCCTGTTGCAGGCCGTAGAGCAGCAGTAGCACAGAGAAGAGCTCGGCGTTGCGGTGCCGCTGCTCTGCCCGATAGAAGACGGTCAGGTCGGTGAAACACTGCGACATGGATTCGAGAAACTGCTTCTTGTCCTGCATGAACCGCTGGCAGCCGTCGGGGGAGCAGCAGAGGTACGCCCCGCCCACAGCCAGTGCGGCGACGGTGAACTCGAGCCAGCGCACGCGACGATAGCTCTCGCAGTGCAGTTCTTCCATGGGGAGCATTCGGCCTGTTTCACTGTCCACGTAGCCGTGAAGGCTAACGTTGCTCGGGGGCAGCTGAGGACCCCATGTCGTGCGGATCCCGCGAAACCTGTCCCACAGGTAGCCCCAGATGCGGAAAGCTTCCGTGTAGACGAGGTGTGTGTGCGGCACGCGCAGGTAGTGCTCGACAAGGAAGTGCATCGACTTCTCCAGCGCCAGCGGCGTCCGCTGTTGCGCTGGGTCTATTGTCTTGCCGGCTGCGGAGCGGCTGTATGCCTCTACTTGCCCCCACACGGTGTGGCGGCGTGCACCACCGCCAAAGGCATGGGTAGATGCGGAAGGCGAGGACGTGAGTGTAATGTGCTCGAAGTCTTCGCGCCGCTCCCGCTGCGCCGGATCGCCGCCGCACATGCCGATGTAGCGGCCGCGGATCAGCGGCTTGGCGGTCCAGTTGTCGCGCAGCTTGCAAAACTCTGAGAATGGCGATAACGACAGCACCATCGCTATATTCGCATCGCTGTAAGGGACATCGACCGCTTCCGCAGTAGCCGACTGGCGCTCCTGCTGCTGCTGCGGCGGCGGCGGCGGCAGCTGTTGCTGAGGACCGTATTGAAGTCTCTGCATCCGCAACGCACGAGCAGACGAGGGGATGCGTAACACTCTTGTCGTGATGGCTACAAGCTGACGCCGGGTGCACAAGAGAGAGAGAGGAGGGGGGGGGGAGAGGAGAAGCAAGGTTAGATCCAGAGGATCGAGAGCCGAGGCATGAAAGATAGGCAGGGAAGAGAGGTGAGTTCAGCTGCTGCCGCCGCCGCCTCCGCAGAAATCCTGAACATGGCGGGAGCGAGGCTAACCGGTGAGTCTGTGGGTTCGCTTTCGTGTCTGGGAGCAGCTCATCATTGCGCGCCTGTGCCCGTTAAGACACACACGCACACACACACACACACACACACACACACACACACACACACACACACGCACGCACACCCACATGGACGGCTACAAGCGATTTAGCTGCTATCGTAGAGTGCTTCGTCGATGATGCGATATCACGCCAGCAGTCGTTCGTGCACGTGTGCCACACACGCATTCAGCAACAAGGCGAGTAGGCGGGGTTGCTGCTGATGTAGAGAAACTGGAGTAGCGGCTACTACTCCAGCAGCAGAGCTTCTCGGCGGAGCTGGAGTGCTTACAGTTACCCTGACGGGTGAAAGCGACGGTGATGGTGAGGCTTGATGGGTGGCCGTGCGAGGGAAGTTCATCCATCGTGGTAGGACTGTCTCTCTCAGTGCCGCCTCCAACCCTTCACCGGCGTCCGCTCTCTTGGCATTGATGGGACTGGTGCCACTACTCGCACCGCCGAGAGTGGCAGGTGTGTCTCGCACATGGCCATACGCGTCTTGCCGCACTTCACCTTTCCTGTTTCCCGACACGCCGGTGGTCACTCCCGCCAGCGAGGAAAGCGATGTCACTGCTGTCAGCGACGCTAGTGAGTGAGTGAGGTGTGAATGGATCACTTCTCTAAGCTCTGCCATCTCCTCTTCGGCCCAGAGAGCAGCTTCGGCATTCGCTACGATTCTTTGAGTTGGCTCGGCAGCCGGAGGGGAGGCGCTGCTCCCGACAGCGGAGTTGTAAGCAAGCGCGCCTGGCTGCGGATCCGGCGATGCTGTGGAGGGCAGAACGCGTCCTGGCGGATAAGTAGCGACTGCAGTGCTGCTGGCGATCATAACAGCGCTGGTCAAGTCGTCCCACCCACACGCCATGCCGAGAACATCCCGAATGATCGCGTCGCACTCCGCCTGCACATCAGGCTGCACCTCAAGGCCCAACGAGAGGAGCGACACATCATCAGCAGCCGCGGCGGCAGTGCTTGTGGGAGGCGTCGGTGCACCATGGTCGTGACCACCGACGAGGTGATGGACTGCGGTCGGAGTGTCAGGGGGGCAGCAGTACTCATGACGTACTTCTCGAAGCACTTTGTCGCGCATGCTCTCCGCTGAGGCCGATGCGGCTGCTGCCAGCGCAGCGCCCAGAGTGGTGGGCAGGAGTTGTACAAAGGCGATGAGCTCCGCTTGGACGTGCTCTGCGCACGCCTCCACGACCTCTGCCACTGCGCGTCGATGCTGCTCCGCACAGGACCGTAGCTGAAGTGCCATATCCACCTCGTGCCTCTCCCGCCATGCGTGGTTCGCCTTCTCGAGCTCCACTTGAGACTCCGCACGCATGGTCTGGACAGCGTTGCGCTGTAGCCGCTCTGCCTTGTGCTGCTGCTCTTGAAGGGTAGCGCGCAGCTCCTCTACCTGTGCCTGTTGCGCCTTCCGTTCCTTCACCAGCGTCCGGACCGCAGTACGCTTGGTACCGAGCTCGTGCTGCGCGGCGGCGAAGGCTGCGCACATCTGCTCAACAGCATCGTGAATGGCACCGAGAAGGCGTAGGACGGGGAGGTCGGTATCGGTTGCCGCTGTTCGCCCTTCTCCTTTGTGGGCGATGGCAGAGAGCTGCAGCTGCCGTTCGAGCGTAGGTAGGTTGCTGTCGACGCGGGAATGGAGGGGCACCCTCGTGGATCCAGCAGCTCTAAGCTTTGCCGACGTATCGTCTTCCTCGCAAGTCGCTGGCGCGTCGGCCCAGCTGACAGCGGACATCACCACCGACGTTGTAGCGGAGGACACCGACGACGCCGACCGAGACGGGTGCACGGTCGACTGGACATCGCTGCTTTCGACACCGACACCCGCCGTTAGGGCGTCGGCTCTGCCCGCCCATCGCCGCTTCTGGTCACGGCGAGATTTCCTCGCATCGATGCTGGCACTCCACTCCAGCATCGACGCGAGGGCCCTACGCGACAGGGCCGGTATGCTACCTGGTGCCAGCGTTGTTGCACTCCTCAGTACTTTTGCCGGCGGCAAATTCAACACGCGGCTTACTTCGTGTGTCCCCACCGCAGAAGCGCGCCGGCACGCCGGCAACAGGGATGCGGCCGGTGACCACAGAAGGTCCACAATGCCCTGGAGTGCCCGCTGTTCCTCTTGTCGCCGTTCCCTCGCTCGCTGCGACATCGCCTGCTGCGAGCGCAGCTGCTGCTCCCTTCTACGAAGTTTGCCCACTGTAGTCAGCTGCGCGTGCAACGCGCCCTTCAAATCTTCCTTTACACGGACGAGTTGTGCGGTCTGGGCCTCGTACCGCGCCTGCACGGCTCGCAGCTCTTCACCAAGTTCACATCGCGCTGTTTCTGAGCTGCTGAGCTCATCCTTCAAGGCGAATAGTTGCCGTTGCACCGTCTGCAGTTCACTCTGTGTCGCCCCCAGAGCCTCTGTGCGACACGTAAGATCTGCTTGGACCTCTCGCAGTCGCCGGAACACTACATCGTTACCTTCGCTGAGGAGCTGCTGCTGCTCCAACAGCTGTGCCTGTGCCTGCACCGACGCCTCACGGAATAGTCGGTGGTACTCGTTCCGCTCATCCAGGGCATGCGCCAGTTGGGAAGCCATCTCACGTCTGCTGCTCTCCGCCGCCAGTAACGCGCTCTCCACCGCCTCACTGCCCTTCATGCAGCCTTCCACATGCTTGAGCAGTGCGGCGTGTTCTTCCTCTTGCAGCGCGGAGGCCGTCGTCGCCTCGTCCTGGCGAGCCTGTCGGAGCGCCTCCAGCTCGGCTTTTTGTGATGAGATGATGGCTTCTGCTTGACGCAGCTGCTGGCGGAGCAGCATGACCTGCTCTTCCGCACGCGCAGTTCGCTGCTCCTCATGAGCACGCTCCAGCGCTGCTGTGGCGATGTCATGGCTGATCAGCTGGAGGTGCTGTCGCTGGTCCGACACTGTCGCCTCTGTGCGCTGATGTACGGTTCGCAGCTCTGACAGCTCTCGCTGCGCTTGCGCGAGGGCAGCCTTGTACTGACGCACCTGCGCCTCAAGCTGCTGCTGCTGCTGTTGAGCTGTCATCTGAGCCAGCTGGCGCTCCTGCTGCACACGACACTCGTTCTGTGCCTCTTCCTGCGCAGCTTCCGCACGAGCTTCGTCGAGCAAGTGCTTCTGCTCCTCCAGCTCTCGCAGCCAGCGCCGCTGCGTAGCTGCACTCTCCCTCAGCAGCAGCGCCTCCCGTGCTTTCACCTCCGCCAGCTGACGCTGAAGCTCCATCACCTGCTCCGTCTCCGGCTCTCTCCTCGGCGATGCAGAAGCGGCGCTCGCGGAGACACGAATCTGCTCGTCAAGCTGATCGGCTAGGGCCGTTACTTCCTGCTGAAGAGCCGTAAGCTCAAGCTTGTGCTGCCGCTCTTGCCGCGCCATGTGGCGACTCTTGCGGTGTAGTTCACGCGTGAGATGGTTGATGTGGTCCCGCAGCGTGTGTGTGTCCTCTCGTTTCTCTTGCTGAACGTTCTCCAGCTGCCACTCGAGCTGGGCGATACGCGCCTCTGCGACCGCTTCCGCCGCAGACGTCGATGCTGATGGTGCGCGTCGAGCGCCAGCTGTCAAGGAATCATCGGTGTTGTGGTCCAAAGGCGGTTCTCCAGCAAACATGGCGGCGTCTCCCGCGGCCTGCGCCGTGCCATGGATGGTGGCGTGTGCGTGAAGCCCTGCCAACTCCGCCTCTTTTTCGGCCAGCGTGCGCTGCAGAGTTGTGATGGTACTCGTGGTGGCATGAGCAGCCGAGAGGGATGGGGAAGCGTGCAGGCGCTGCTTCTTCAGGTTGGCATGATTACTCCCCTCGGGAGCTTGCGAGCCTTCGTACGGCTGTCGAACACCCTCAGACAGCAAGGCCTTGGGCTCCGTCTTCCACCAACGCACCGGCGTCGCAGGCCACGACGGGGACGATGTCTTCACCCTATCCGGAGAGAGTGCAAAGCCCGTGGCTGGTGGCGTTGGTACGACAGCCGCCTCCGCCGCCGCCGCCTCACGACGACTGGGCAGCACAGTATTCTCGTCTTGCAACGCCTCAACGGTGCGTGTGAGCCGCTTGATCACGTTATCCTTCTCAAGCAGCGAGAAGAGGACCCGCGCAGCAACATCGCCCTCCTCTCCTTCCGCATCACTACGGACGCTGACGACCTTGACGGCATCTTCGCTGAGTTGGCGGTCCCCATGATGGTATGCGTGGACGCTGTTGGGGCTCTGCGCTTCGGTAGAGGTGACTGTGGCGCTTTCTTTGCCCTTGTGTGGTGATGCGTGTCGGGACGCTTGCGCGGCAGGAGCTCGTGCGGTTTGTGAGAGTGGCGGTGGCGGTACTTGAAAGCGACTGGAGGACGGAGACACGACCGCCAACGTTCCCGCGCGCGCTTTCTTCTCGACTGAGGTTCGCGGAGGAGAGTCAGTAGTGCATGCCGCTTGCTGATCTGCGGTGTCAAAGGTGACACGACAGTGGGCTGCTGAAGGTGACGACGACGGTGCGCTTACACCTAGGAGAGTGAGGTTCGCTTCAACCTTTGGTGTCGTCACCTCATCCGGCCGCTGCCTTCTCCCAAAATCCATGTCGACGGGGGCCGCGCGAGTAGGTAGGCGTCGAAGGGCCGCTGAGGCCAGCTGGTAGGCAGTCACGGTCTCCGCTTGATCGGCCCATAAGGCGGTACGACCACCCCCCTCGCCCGCCGCCGTTCCTGCGCCTCGCCTTACATCAAGCGCTTCCGCCATAGCGGCATTGACGGTCGTGTGTCCAGTGCCGGTGTCAGTGCCCTTGCCCACCGATTCTCGCACCATATTTTCCTCCTCGTCCTCAGTGCTGTTCATGTGAATGACTGTCGTCGCTGTGGCAGTGGCAGGGACGTCAGCGGCGCTGTTGGCTGAGCGGTGTGGCGAGGAGGGGGTGAATGCGATGAACGGACTTGCCGCATCTGCATGGGAGGGGCACTGCTGGCGCGATACAGCATTATTCTCCATGCCTAGAAAGAGAGGGAGGTCGGGCTATAGCAGCAGTAATGGCAGTCGGTTGAGGATAGCGGGATGAGCCGACGACAACTCTCCCACCGCTGGTGGATGGTAGAGGTGCTTGATCTATGACTAGCTACAGACAGAGCAGCCGCTGCAGGCAAGGAGGAGTGCTGCTGGCGCCTTGCAGCGGCCTTCTAGTGCGCGCCACCGTACTGCCTTGACTAGCGCAAGGCGTGTTCTGTGAGCTGGATGAGTTGCTCTGTGAGTTGATGGGGCTGCGCTGGTAGAGCTGTGGTTTTACGCCCAACGGGGGTTTGCTCAGCTGATCAGAGAGCGTACGCGGTGAAGGTGCGGCAACGCTGGAGTGCAAAGGTGACATCGGCCGCAAGAGAGACGCGCGTGAAGGTCAAGGATTGTCCGCCGGATGGCGAGGGAGTGAATGCACAGATGATGGCAAGGAGGGGGGGGGGAGGGAGGAATAGCGAAGGGTAGTGGACCAATCATAAAGCTACGCCCCATAACATATCATTAAGAGGCGTACCATGTTAGCGTTGCTTGTCTGACTCCCACCAAAGCACAGTGTACTCCTCTGATGACGACGATGACAGTCAGCAGCTGGATGACGACGACTAGGAGGGGGTAGAGTGTAGGCTCAGTTGTGAGAGACATTGCTCCACTCGAATCCTTCCTAGCTCCCCCTCCCTCCTCTCTTCCTCTCCCTGCCAGTGCCGAAACCACCGCTGGTGGTGACAGGGCCGAGCACCTGCGACCTGCGAGGCGGGGGCGGATGGGTGGCGTTTGGGGCAGGGGCCGTGCTCGGATGACTGAGTCGGCGCGTTGCTCCATCGCGTGTGCCTGGCGCAAAGCAGCGCCACCCGGATGGGCCCTGTGGCAGGACGGTGGGGGCGAGGGGCGGCAGAGCGGCGTCTCGCTCGC